>NW_026112734.1:0-67944 GCF_024323335.1 Lathyrus oleraceus | reverse complement strand
TTGTTATTGAGTATGATTATTTGAGTTGATGTGCCGTTACTGAATGAAGGATATGATTAGGGTGAGATTAACGTGTAATTACTTAGCATTACCATGGTGATTATAATGCTTATTATATCGATTGAGGAACGCACCCTTACAACTATTTTTCAGGTAACGAGCAGTGAGTAAGTAGAAGCTAGTGCCTGGAGTCTAGTGTAGTCTACGTAGTGGGTCGTGCTCTGATAGATGTAACACGGGACGGGATGTTTTAATTGTTTACTGTTGATTGTTGAACCTTTTTACCTGAAAACATTATATGTTTTGAATGGTTGGTTGATTCTATTCGTGCGAATTTTGCAAAATTGTTTGATTTAAATAAAGAGCATGACAGTTATTATATGGTGTGAAATGTTTGGTGACACCCTTGGTGAATGATACTCTGCTATACAATATTGTTGTTGTTATTAAATAATTGGGGGTATATTTAGAAGGGTGTTACATTAGTGGTATCAGAGCAGGTCGGTCTGTCCGGCCAGTTGTCGTGTCGTTACTGTCTAACAATTGTGTAATTATTACTAGTCTAACTTTAAGTGGTTGTAGTGATAAGTTGAAATGGCTGGAAGGAATGACGCTGCAATGGCTGCCGCAATGCAAGCAATGGCACAAGCTGTGCAGAACTTGCCAAATGCTGGTGGTGATGCTGATCACGTAGCTTGGAGACTTTTCAAAGAGAGAATCCGCCGGTGTTTAAAGGGAAGCATGATCCAGATGCAGCCTTGGGATGGTTGAAAGAGATTGAGAGAATCTTCCGGTTATGGATTGCACTCCAGCTCAGAAGGTTCGGTATGGTACTCACATGCTAGCAGTCGAAGCTGATGACTGGTGGCTAGAGACTCACGAGAGGTTGACCGTGGCAGGTGAAGTCATTACTTGGGATGTATTCCGTAGGGAATTCATGAGAAAGTATTATCCGGAAGATGTCCGTGGTAAGAAGGAAATTGAGTTCCTTGAGCTGAAGCAAGGAAACATGTCTGTCACTGATTATGCTGCGAAATTTGTGGAGCTGTCCAAATTTTATCCTCATTACACTGGTGCTGGTGCTGAATTTTCAAAGTGCATCAAGTTTGAAAATGGACTGCGCTCTGAAATTAAGAAGGTTGTTGGGTATCAGAAGATACGCATTTTTACTGAATGGTTGATGCTAGCTGCAGGATATTTGAAGAAGACAATAATGCTCATTACAAGATTGTCAGTGACCGCAGAGAGGCAAGCAACATCAAAATCGTGGCAAGCCGTATGATGCTCCAGCTGGAAAAGGGAAGCAAAGAGCTCTGCTCCACTCAGAGAGCTAGTGGGGGAGTGCTCCTGCTGGTATAGTTTGCTTCAAATGTGGTCAGGCTGGTCATAAGAGTAAGTATGCACTGCTGAAGTAAAGAGTGTTTTCGCTGTGGTAAGATTGGTCATGCAATAGCTGATTGCAAGCACAAGGAAGTGATTTGTTTTTATTGTGGCGAAGAAGGGCATATTGGAAGTCAGTGTCAGAAGTCAAAGAAATCTCAGACGGGGAGGGTGTTCGCATTGACGGAACTCAAACCTCCAGTGAGGACAGACTTATCCGAGGTACGTGTTATATTAATGGCTTTCCTCTTGTAGCTATTATTGACACAGGTGCGACTCATTCCTTTATATCTTTGGATTGTGCTGTGAAACTTAAGTTAGAGATATCTGAGATGTTTGGTAGTATGGTGATTGATACTCCTGCGAAGGGTTCAGTGACTACTACTTCGGTTTGTTTAAATTGTCCTTTGAGTATTTTGGTAGAGAATTTGGGATGGACCTAGTGTGTCTTCCACTAGTGCAGATTGATGTTATTCTGGGTATGAACTGGTTGGTGTTTAACCGAGTTTCTATCAATTGTTTTGATAAGACGGTGGTCTTTCCTGAGATGGAGGAGGGAAAGAGTTTGTTTCTATCAGCAAGGCAAGTGAATGAAGAAGTAGCTGATGGGGCAGAGTTGTTTATGCTGTTAGCAACTTTGGAGGCTAAAGATAAACTGGTGATTGGCGATCTAGCCGTGGTGTGTGATTTCCTGATGTGTTTCCGGAAGAGGTGAATGAATTACCACCAGAACGCGAAGTGGAGTTCTCGATTGATTTGGTACCTGGTACTAGGCCGATATCGATGGCTCCGTACCGTATGTCTGCTGTTGAGTTACTGAATTGAAGAGTCAGTTGGGAAGATCTGTTGGATAAGAAATTTATTCGTCCGAGTGTGTCACCGTGGGGTGCACCAGTGCTATTGGTTAAGAAGAAAGAAGGTACTATGAGGTTGTGTGTGGACTACAGGCAACTGAATAAAGTGACGATCAAGAATCGGTATCCTTTGCCGAGGATTGATGATTTGATGGATCAGTTGGTTGGTGCAAGTGTGTTCAGCAAAATAGATTTGAGATCTGGGTATCATCAGATCCGTGTGAAAACCGAGGATGATCCAGAAGACTGCTTTCAGAACAAGGTATGGACATTATGAGTATTCTGTAATGCCTTTTGGTGTGACTAATGCGCCTGGAGTATATTATGGAGTATATGAATAGGATTTTCCATTCGTACCTAGACAAGTTTGTGTGTGTGTTTTATTGATGATATTTTGGTGTATTCGAAGTCTGAAGAAGAGCATGCTGAGCATTTGAGAGTGGTTTTGGGAGTTCTACGAGAAAAAGAAGTTATTTGCTAAACTATCCAAGTGTGAATTTGGTTAGAAGAGGTTAGTTTTCTTGGTCATGTGATTTCAAGAGGTGGTGTTGCTGTTGATCCTTCTAAGATAGAAGCGGTATCTAAGTGGGAAGCTCCGAAGTCTGTTGCTGAGATTCGAAGTTTCCTTGGTTTGGCTGGTTATTATAGGAAGTTCATTGAGGGATTTTCTAAGTTGGCGTTACCATTGACGATGTTGACTAGGAAGGGGCAAGCGTTTGTTTGGGACTCAAAATGTGAAGGAGGTTTCCAAGAGTTAAAGAGAAGGTTAACTACTGCTCCTATCCTGATATTACCGAGTTCGTCGGAATCATTTGAAGTTTACTGTGATGCTTCATTGTTGGGTTTGGGTGGTGTGTTGATGCAGAATAAGCAGGTTATAGCTTATGCTTCAAGACAGCTGAGGGTCATGAGAGGAACTATCCGACGCATGATTTAGAGTTGGCGGCTGTGGTATTTGTTCTGAAGTTATGGAGGCATTATTGTATGGGTCAAGATTTGAGGTTTCAGTGACCATAAAAGTTTAAAGTATTTGTTTGATCAGAAAGAGCTGAATATGAGACAGAGAAGATGGTTAGAGTTTCTGAAGGATTATGACTTTGGTTTGAATTACCATCGGGTAAAGCAAACGTAGTGGCTGATGCATTGAGTCGAAATCATTACATATGTCTATGCTAAGGGTAAGGAATTGGATTTAATTGAGCAGTTTAGAGACTTGAGTTTGGTGTGTGAGAGTACTCAAATAGTGTTAAATTGGGAATGTTGAAAATAACAAGTGGTATTCTGGATGAGATCAGAGAGGGTCAGAAATCCGATGTGCTTTGGTTGATAAGTTGACTCTGGTGAATCAGGGTCAAGGTGGTGAATTCAGAGTTGATGAAAATGGTATTCTGAAATTGGTAAGAGGGTGTGTATTCCGGATGTTGCCGAACTTAAGAAGAGTATTCTTGAAGAAGGACATCGTAGTGGTTGAGTATTCATCCTGGAGCTACGAAGATGTATCATGATTTGAAAAAGTTATTTTGGTGGCCGGGAATGAAAAGAGAAATTGCGAGTTTGTTTTTTTTCTTGTTTGACTTGTCAGAAGTCAAAGATTGAGCATCAGAAGCCGTCTGGGCTAATGCAACCGTTGGCTATTCCAGAGTGGAAGTGGGATAGTATCAGTATGGATTTTGTTTCTGGTTTACCGAGGACAAGTAAGAATTTTGAAGCCATTGGGTGATTGTTGACAGGAGAGGACAAAAAAGGGAGGAAGGAAAAAGAGGGGGGGGGAGGGGAGAAAAAAAGGAGAAAGAAAAAGAGGATAATTAACAAAGGAAAGATGAAAAAGAGACGGGGGAGGGGCGAAAATTGACAAAGTCGGCTCATTTCATTCCGATCAGAATGGATTATCCATTAGAGAGATTAGCCGAGTTGTATATTGAGGGGGGAGAGAAAAAAGTGGGTAGGAAACTGGGAGGGGAAAGATGGGGTGGGTGGGGTTAAGGGAGGAGGGAAAAAAAAAAAAAATAATGGGGGGGGGAAGAGGGGGGTAAGATTGTAAGTTTGCATGGTATTCCGTCGAGTATTGTTTCGGACAGAGATCCTAGATTTACATCGAAGTTCTGGGAAGGTTTGCAGAGAGCTTTGGGAACTAAGCTGAGATTGAGCTCTGCATATCACCCGCAGACTGATGGTCAGACTGAGAGGACAATTCAGTCACTAGAGGATCTTTTGAGAGCTTGTGTTTTGGAGAAGGGAGGTGCTTGGGATTGCTATTTACCTTTGATTGAGTTTACCTACAACAATATTTTCATTCGAGTATTGGTATGGCACCGTTTGAAGCTTTGTATGGTAGGAGATGTCGGACACCCTTATGTTGGTATGAGTCCGGTGAGAGTGCTGTGGTTGGACCGGAGATTGTTCAACAAACTACGGAAAAGATTAAGATGATTCAGGAGAAGATGAGAATTGCTCAGAGTCGTCAGAAGAGTTATCATGACAAGAGGAGGAAATCACTTGAGTTCCGAGAGGGAGATCACGTGTTTCTTCGTGTTACTCCGATAACTGGTGTTGGTCGAGCTTTGAAGTCAAAGAAGTTGACACCTCGATTTATTGGTCCTTATCAGATTTTGGAGAGGATAGGAGAGGTAGCCTATCATATCGCTTTACCGCCGTCACTTGCGAATTTGCATGAGGTTTTTCATGTGTCTCAGTTGAGGAGGTACATTCGTGATCCGTCGCATGTGATCCAAGTAGATGATGTACAGGTAAGAGATAACCTGACTGTTGAAATATCGCCTATGAGGATTGAGGATCGAGAGTTGAAGCAGTTGCGGGGTAAAGAGATTGCTTTAGTGAAAGTAGCTTGGGGAGGACCAGCAGGTGGCAATGTGACTTGGGAACTGGAGAGTCAGATGAAGGAGTCTTATCCGGAGTTATTTGCTTGAGGTATGTTTTCGAGGACGAAAACTCTTTTAGTGGGGGAGAGTTGTAACACCCCGAATAAAATAAGAGAATTATTTAAATTAAGTTAATAATATATTTAATAATTTAATTAAATAAATTGAATTATTGGATTATTATTATTATTATTATTTGAAATAATAATTATTGGAAAATATATAAGTTGGAATAAGGAAAAAGAGTTTTCATTTTTAAAAGGGTTTTACGTGAAAACGGAGAAGCTGCAAGAGTAAGATTAAGAAAGAGGCAGAAGAGACGAGGTCTAGATATGCAAGTTAAGAACTAACATTTTGTATCTTAGAGATTGCCGGATATATCTCAGTAAGGGGTGGGGTTTTATGGCGTTGATTTGTATTAACATATATTAACATGATCTGTAGATGATAACGCTTGAATTGACCCGAATTGGGATATTAGATGCGTGGAAAATACGTTGGGCTAACCTGTGTTTAGGCTGTATGGAATATGGGTTTGGGTTAGTTGTGTGAATTTCCGAACTATAGCTTTTTTAATGAATGTAAGTGCGAGAAAAAGAAAAAGAAAAAGAAGGTAAAAAAAAAAGGAAAAGGGAGAAAGAAAAAAAAAAGGAAAAAGAAAGAAGAGAAAAAAGAAGGGGGAAAGGGGAAAAAGAGAACAAAAAAAAAAGAAAAAAAAAAAAAAAAAAGAAAAGGGGAAAAAAAAGAGAAGAGGAGAAAAGGGCAAAGAGGAAGAGCTAGAGAGCAAAGGTTGAAGAACGGAAAAGTTTGAAGCTTAGAGATTGCCGGATTATCTCAGGTAAGGGGGGAAGGAATTGGAATCGGAGGTCCGGAAGTCCTCCAACGGCGGAAAATGCGGAGAACTCTGCATTCTGCCTTGTGTTAGCGCAGGGACTGCTGTTTTGCCTGCGTTAACCGGTTAACCCAGGGTGTTAACCGGTTAACACTGTTATAATTTGTGAAAATGTGCTGTTTTGCCTGCGTTAACCGGTTAACCCAGGGCGTTAACCGGTTAACACTGTTGCGTTTTGCCAGAAAATGTATTTTTGTCCTGCGTTAACCGGTTAACCCAGGGCGTTAACCGGTTAACACTGTTGGAAATTGGAAAATTTGATATTTTAATGTTGTGAACATAATTGGTGATTGGCATATTCTCGTTGATTTCGATGAGTAATTTTGTTGAGGGGTGAGAGGAGAGGGTGGGTTTTTTTGTTTTTTTTTTGTTGGGATTTTTTAGGTTGAGTGTTTATGTTATGAAGTGGTGATATAATATGTTGATAAGTTGTGTTAAGTTGTTGAAAATACTGAGTTGTAGGCTTGATGAGCCAACGTTGATTATAAGTTGATTATGTTGAAAACATTGTTGTGTTGCTGTTATTATTATGTTGTCGGAATTTAAAGTCGTGTATGCCATGTACATTCATATGCATTAAGTCGGAGCTTTGCTCACACCACGTTGGCCTGGATTGGCAAATTTTAAGTTGAAAGTTGAAGGCTTATGCCTTGATGCCCACTAAAATGGCAATGATTTTAAGTTGGGAGTTTTACTCCGAATGGTACCACATGCATGACGAGTCGAGTCTCATTTGAGTTGCATTTTATGTTGTTATTGAGTTGCATTTTACGTTGTTATTGAGTATGATATTTGAGTTGATGTGCCGTTACTGAATGCAGGATATGATTAGGGTGATTAACGTGTAAATTTACTTAGCATTACATGATGATTTATAATGCTTATTATATCGATTGAGGAACTCACCCTTACAACTATTTTTCAGGTAACGAGCAGTGAGTAAGTAGAAGCTAGTGCCTGGAGTCTAGTGTAGTCTACGTAGTGGGTCGTGCTCTGATAGATGTAACATCGGGACGGGATGTTTTAATTGTTTACTGTTGATTGTTGAACCTTTTTACCTGTAAAACATTATATGTTTTGAATGGTTGGTTGATTCTATCCGCTGCGAATTTTGCAAAAATGTTGTTTTGATTTAAATAAAGAGCATGACAGTTATTATGGTGTGAAATGTTGTGTGACACCCTTGGTGCATGATTACTCTGATATAAATATTGTTGTTGTTATTAAATAATTGGGGTATTTTTAGAAGGGTGTTACAAGCAGCATACTCCGTAACAGACCGGTTGCCCTGCTTCAATTCTAAGAACTCTATCTCTTTCTTTCCTCTGACATCCTCTGGAAAGTACTTCCTCAGGAATCTCTCTCTGAACACCGCCCAAGTGATCTCAGCATTCCCAGCAGCTTCTAACTCAGTGCGGGTAGCAACCCACCAATCATTTGCTTCCTCTGACAGCATATGCGTACCGAACCTGACCTTCTGGTTATCGGCACACTCAGTCACTCGGAAGATCCTCTCGATCTCCTTCAACCACTTCTGAGCACCATCTGGATCGTATGCTCCCTTGAACATTGGAGGATTGTTCTTCTGGAACTCACTCAGTTGACGAGCAGCTCCCATTCCCACAACATTCGGATTCCCTCCAAGTACTCCAGCTAGCATACCCAGAGCCTCAGCAATCGCAACATCGTCTCTACCTCTTCCAGCCATCTCTATTCTGAAAACCCAACAAGCTAAAACAATAAGTACTGATAGGGTTACACAACACCTATCACGTACAGGGAAACAGAATAATTACGACTCGACTCGACCGACTATGCTCTGATACCACTAATGTAACACCCTTCTAAAATACCCCAACTATTTAATTAAAATAACAATATATCAATCAGAGTAAATATGAAATTAAGGGTGTCACACAATCAATTCACACCATTCACCATAATAACTGTCATGCTCTTTTATTAATTCAAAACATAAAGCATTTGCACAATACGCAGCGGATAGAAATCAAATCAATCATGCAAAACATGTAACACATTACATGTAAAATTATTCAACAAGGTAAAACATCCCGTCCCGATGTTACATCTATCAGAGCATGACCCACTAAGGAGACTACAATAGACTCCAAGCACTAGCTTCTACTCAATCACTGCTCGTTACCTGAAAAATAGTTGTAAGGGTGAGTTCCTCAATCGATATAAAAAGCATTATAAAATATCATGGAATGCTAAGTAAATAACACATTAATCACCCTAATCATATCACACATTCGGTAACGGCACATCAACTCAAATATCATACTCAATACCAACACAATTCATACTCATACTCAATGCCAATACAAACACACGTATAATATTGGAATACATCCATTCATATTATACGCCATACATACATTATGCAATGAGACTCCATGCATGCGGTACCGACTATTCGTGAACATATAGTTCACCTCACCGATCAAATCCAGATACGGCTACCAAGCCCACTAGTCCCACTCATTTGAGACCTAGTGACTCACTCACTAATTCCTCACCATGGGAATTAGCTACCACCCCAAGGGCTATGCTATGCACGCTAATCACCTAGCATGCAAACATCAACAACAATCCACAATGATTTACTCACTAATTCCTCACCATGGGAATTAGCTACCACCATAAAGGCCACAATATGCATGCTAATTCACCTAGCAATGCAACATCATCAACAACAATCCACAATGGACATATGCTCACACTCTAAGCCATAAAATAGTCCATTCACCAACACATGCATAATATATACATTCACAACATTATGCATATTTCCACATCATCAGCATATTTATCACATAATCATATCATGTCATGCCAATTAATCAATCACAGTATTAGCACACTCTACTAATACCTATACTACTCAAAACAACGGGAAATGATCCCTACTATATCACACACCGATATAGGCAACCATCAAATAGGTACACAACATTCAAATATTAATTTTTTTCACTTTTCACACAGTGTTAACCGGTTAACGCCCTGGGTTAACCGGTTAACGCAACACAGAACACGCTTTCTGGCAAAACTCAACAGTGTTAACCGGTTAACGCCCTGGGTTAACCGGTTAACGCAGACAGAACAGCAATATTTTCACAACTCACAACAGTGTTAACCGGTTAACGCCCTGGGTTAACCGGTTAACGCAAGCAAAACAGCAATACCTCACAATTCCTAACAGTGTTAACCGGTTAACGCAAGACAGAAAGCTGTTCCTGCGCTAACACGAAGCAGAATGCAGAATTCTCCGCATTTTCCGCCGTTGGAGGACTTCCGGACCTCCGATTCCGATTCCGTAAAAAGCTATACGTTCGGGAAATCACAACTCACATAAATACAGATTCAATTACAGCTTTAACACAACTTATCCAACACAATTTCTCAGCATTCAACATCCCAATTAGGGTCAATTCAACGGTTCATCACTACCCATTACATGTTAACCCATAATACCCATTAAACGACGATAAACCCCCCTTACCTAAGTTAATCCGGCAATCCTTTAGCTTCAAGCTCTTCTCTTCTCCAACCTTCTTCCTCTTGCTCTGCCTCTTTGCCCTTTTTCCTCTTTTTGAGCCGCTTCTCTGTTTTCACGTGAAAACTCTTTTTACCAAAATGGAACCCTTTTTTCCTTATTTCCAACTTATATATATTCCAATAATAAAATCCAATAATAATAATAATAGTCCAATAATATTCCAAATTATTTAATTAAATTAATAAATATAATATTAACTTAAATTAAATAATTATCTTATTTTTATCGGGGTGTTACATATAGCACATAGACATGTGTCATATCAGTTGAGAAGAAAACTTGATGACAAGTCGAGTCAGATGATCCTGATAGGATATTATTCGACTAGAGGGTACAAGTTGTTTGACCCAGTGAATAAACAAGTGGTGATCAGCAAGGACGTGATCATAGATGAGCTTAAGGAGTGGGATTGGACTGAGAATGTCAAGAAAGATTCAGTGAGATTCTTTTGTGATGAACCAGCTAGTGAAGTCGAAAGAGAAGTTCGACAGGAAGAAATCAGAGGTGAAGCAAGCACAAACAGACCTCAAAGAACAAGACACATGCCTGCAAGGTTGCAAGAATGTATGATTACATCAGATGTGGTCAATGAAGAAGGTGAGCTGGTACATTATGCTTCCCTACATAGATGTCAAACCTGTCAATGCAACTGAGGCATTGAAATATGAAGGTAGAGAAAAACAAGAAAGAGGGGGGGGGGGGTGAATTGTTTTTCCATACAATAAAAACTTTTGGAGTTTCTACACACATAATTTAAAGATAAACAACACAAAAGTTATCATGGTTCGCATGAAATTCAAAGCTACTCCAGTCCCCCTACCAAGGTGATTTCTCCTTCAAAAAGGACTTAATCCACTAATCTTGAAAGATTACAACAACATCTAAGAGTGCAAAGGTCTTTAGCCATCTCAAGTCTACAGACTACACAAGTCACTTACGAAATTTTACAACAACTATTATAGAACTACAAGAAGGTGTTTAGTGCTTTTAGGTAAGAAAAATGAACACAATAAGAACAATTGAATCTCACACTAAGAGCAACAACTCGTGTGAATATGTAGAGCAGACTAGTTGAATCAATTATCAAATGTCCATCAAAACAGCGGAAATTTTTTTTTCAAAATCAGGCTTGCAGACATCAGTTTTATTATTCTATGTTTCATGTAGTTTAACATGGTATGCTCGATTTATTCATTTCCAAGTTTTGGAAAGCCAAGAAATCCATGTTGCAACTTGAAATTTTTCTAGAAAATTCAACTATCGTATTTTGAGTTTCAACTTGTTTCAACTTGTTTCAATCCCATTTCTTGATTCCATTAGCACATTCGGCATCCTCTGAACCTTTTGCAACAATTCTCAAGCTCTGAGACCTTATGAAGTGCTCTAACCAGATCGAGTTTTATCAACTTTTGATCACCATTTGGACAAGGTAGTTTTGAACATCATTTGAACTCAAACAAGTTACCACAATGTAGTCCTTCACTCTCTGGTGTTTTCTATCACACCCGAGTCCGAAGAGGACAGATAGTGGTTACATGTTACACCTGAGGGAGAGAGAGTGGTTATCAGTGCACGAGACATGACAATGAGACACTCCTAGCAGCTTATGGGGACAAACCTAATTCACATCAGAATGAGAGGGATCCTGAGGATGTGCAGGTATGGGACTGAATGGTTGAAGGATGGATTATAAGGATTAATTGGTACTACCTATACCAATAAGATGTATCTTCTTTTTGATATCCCAGCCAATAAGAACTTCATAGTTAAGTATGCTTGACTTGGAGTAGTATTGGGATGTGTGGCCTTCTGGGAAGTTTCCCGGAAGGCGTGTGAGTTAGGACAAAACATGCTGAAAAGACTCGTGTTGGTTTGTGGGATCAGTCGATAATCCTGAATATAGTCTGAGGCGTTACAAATGGTATCAGAGCCAAACGTCTCCCAGTACGATCTGGTTCAGGGACAAACCAAGCGGAAGCTGGTGGGCATGTAACACCCGAGTCCGGAGATGACTGAGAGTGATTACATGTTACACCCGAGGGCGAGGCAGTGGTTGTCAGTGCACAAGGCATGACACTGAGACATTCCTGGTAGCTTATGGGAAAAAAACCAAAGCCAAACCTCTCCCAGTATGATGTGGTTTGGGGATGAACCAAGCGGAAGATGGTGGGCATGTAACACTCGAGTCTGGAGAGGACAGAGAGTGGTTACATGTTACACCCGATGGCGAGGGAGTGGTTGTTAGTGCACGAGGCATGCCAATGAGACACTTCTAGAAGCTTATGGGGATAAAACTAAATTCACATCAGAATGAGAGGGATCCTGAGGATGTGCAGATATGGGACTGAATGGTTGAAAGAAGGCTTATAAGGATTAATTAGTACTACCTATACCAACAAGATGCATCTTCTTTTTGGTAGCCTGACTAATAAGAACTCCATAGTTAAGCGTGCTTGACTTGGAGTAGTATTGGGATGGGTGACCTTCTAGGAAGTTTCCCGGAAAGCGTGTGAATGAGGACAAAACATGCTGAAAATGCTCGTGTTGGTTTTTGGAGTCATTCGATAATCATGAATGTAGTCTGAGGCGTTACATTTTCCCCTAACTTATCTAATGTTGATTAATCGTGTTCATCATTTAATTTAATTTTTCGTGACTTGCTTGTTTCTGAAACTTCTCTGAAATTCCATTTGCTTAGTTTATATAAATGAATTTGGAGTATGAGGTTGAATTCGGGATGAGAAGAGTATCACAATGGTGGTGGTCTCGTGTTCTGAATTTACCAAACGATGAAACTCTGGTGAGAGCTCACCGGAGAAGACGAGCGGAGTTTTCTGAGTTTGGTCAGACACGTTGGAGGAACGAAATGTTCAGATTGGTTGGATTTGAACTTGATTCTGTGTTTTGCTTGCAGCATGTTCCATCGTGTTCTCTAACGTATTGAATGTTGGATCTGCCACGTCAATTAATGTGGCGTGATCCAACATTTTGTGTTTTTCTGATTTTACTTATTTTTCTTTTATTATTTTTAATTACCTTTTCTTTTAAAATTCATAGTAATTTTATTTTTATCCAAAAAATCCCAAAATAATTTCTAAAATTCTCTTTTATTTTTTTATATTTTACTTCACTGATTTTCTATTATTCATGAATTTTCTCTTTTCTCCTTTGTTTTAATTGGTTTAAAAATACTTTTTTTTTGCAATTTTAAATTATGGAAAAATTATTATATGCTTCTTATTTTATTTTCAACCTTCCATAATTGTCTTGGTCATTTATTTGGTGTTTTGAAGGACTTTGTGGATTTTCCATTTTATTTCTATTTTAAAATTTATTTAAAAATAACTTTGGTGCATTCTAATTTCATTTAATTGCATTTTATATTTGTGTGACCCTTGTGAACTTTTGTTGGTCTTGGACCATGATGATTTGGACTTCAAGTCTCATCAAACTCAATGGATCTTGGGTGTTGATGTGGTGAAAATATTAATCCACCAAAATGGATGATTGATTTTGATGATGACTTGATCAAAGTTTGGGTCCAATTTGGGTGTAATTTCTCTTGTTTCTTTCTTCTTTATCTCCTTATTTTCCCTTTGATCAATTGGATTGTTTGTGTCCATCTTATTCATGATGTATGGATCGGTACTTGATGAACTTTCATCATTTCAAATCCACCTTCTAAATGATCATGGATCATTTAAGGTACTTTAGGTTGATGCAGAAGTTTGTCCTAAGTGTCATGAAGTATGGATTGAAGTAATGGATCATCCTCATATCCTTTGTGCTTGATCATCCTCTTTCTTTCTTTTTTTGTGGCATGACTTTAGGAGAATGATTTACATATCATTTCTCTAGCATGCATTAACATAAACCTTATTACTGACCGGCCTCAGATAGTTGTGACTTCTACATAAGTCCAATTACGATTGCTTAACATAGCGCTAAATTTATCCCCAAAGCAAAGACATTTTTATATAAGAGATTGTAATTCTCCTACTCCTCACGGTATTGTGTGAAAATGTTATTACTTTTCAATTTGTGAGAGTTAGTGGCATACTTGTTGATTTCATCCAAGTTGGAGCCCTTCTCATAAATGATATAGGTTCATATTTTCATACTTGTGGGTGAATAGTTGAGTGTTCTCCAAAAAATGATCAAACCATCCTTCATTATAATTTATAACCTCATTTACTAACATTTATTTCCAAGTCATTTACTTTATGGTCTTTGACTTTATGCTATTAACTTTATACTTTATGTTTAGCATCCCATATCATATTATTTGTGATTTTGTCATTTGTTCTTTGTCCATTTTGACTTTACTTTCATATCTTTGTAAAGAAAAATACTAATAAGAAAAAACCAAAAAAATAAACTTGGCTATCCTGATTCATGGACTTGTGGTTACTATCCTTGACATCATTGTGGAGTTATGGACTTAGAATTAGGATCTTGACCTTTGCTTTGAGACTTATGATTTGAGACCTTAGAATCCATCTAGTACCTTTGACTTTGGACTTGCTTTGAACACTTGGTTGGGTTACCCTAGTTTCATCTGATACATGGATTATTATTTGCTTATTTTGGCTTGCTTGAGGCTTAATTCAAATGAGATAATTATTGCTTGACTTATGTCATAAAGATTACTATTTCTTGGTTAGATCTTTCCTCCATAACTTTTACTTTATGCTCTAGGATATTCTCTCCTTCTCCTCCCCTTATTTAATTTTCAAAATCTTCTCTCTTTTCAAAACCTTCTTGTTTTTTAAACTTGAACCACTTTCTCAATAAACCTTGACTTTTGTCAAGTGATTTTCAAAACTTTTTTCCTTAATAAATGCTAATTCATCTTAAGCATATGGAGATCAATTTTAAAAGACTTAAAAAATGCATAACTCACTCAGATCATTTTTGTACCCTTTGTGCATTTTTCCTTTTAAAACTTTTATCAAGGCATTAGACATAAGTCATTTTCATAGTTGAGATATAATTCTCCTATCTCTATAGGATTTATGATATAACTAATAATTAATTTATTCACTATTAATATTGTATTATTAATAAATTATATAACTAATAATTAATTTATTTAATTATAGTATTATTTAATTATTTAGTTATATTTATAATAAATAATATATTACTCTTAAAAGTTAATTTTATATTTTATTATTCTGTTATTTTAAAATTAATAAAAGGAACTTAGTAAAACACAAACAAATGGAAAGGACTATTTGGAGGACAAGAATGGGGTCAATGTTCTTCATTAATGCGATCAATACTAGATTATGATATTACGAATGTTTGGTTTGTAATCGATGTAAGACTCTTAACACCCCTCTCGCGTTCAGGATTTATGTCTGGGACGTAGAACTAAATGGTTGGGGCTAACTCAACCCTACAAAATAAACTTGTAAGATGATGATTGTCTCCACTTATAAACACATGTTCAGACCACCGACTGTCTAATGCGGAACTCTTAACGAATCACATAGTCATGCAATTAGACTGAAAAATATACACTTTCATGATCCACTAAAGTGTGGACTTGAATTACGGTCGATCAATCAACCATTTGAAATTCTACCCATAGAAAAAATGTTGTGACTATGAGAAATTTTAAACTTTTCATAGGTCTTATTCTCATGTCTTTGTTGCATGTTTTTGGCGTACATCAAGACTATCTAATGCATATACCTAATTTATAGTTAGAGTCTACAACGAATAATTCCCAGTAGTCCCAACAAGGATTATTGACCCAATTATGAAGGAGATATGGTTTGCCACAATTCAAGCATATGAAAACTAAATATAAAGATCGTCCAGGTCGTACCAACTTCCTGTTAGAATTAATTCATTTTCAATAATTTATAGGTAAAATTTGATAGAGGGTATTTTAGTATTTCTCATTAAGTCTCAATTGTATTTAAGCAAGTAAGTGGTGTGAACAAATAGTAACTTTATTCCTTTTGCAGTCTGTATGTGCAACCATTTTATAATCATTTTAAGAGTACTGAAATGGATCCATAATTGAATCATTTTAATACTATTGACCTTTATGCATGAATATAGTGTTAAATAACAATTCTAAGTTAAATGGATCCATAATTGAATCATGAAGGAAATCACTTTCATAGTAGTATTTTAAGTACTCTTAAATGTCTTAGAGTCAACGCGCGTTAATATTCAGTATAATTTAGCATATTTCGAGTTTACACAAGACCGGTGAAAACTCAAATGTAGGGAAGATTTGAAATCTTTAATTTTTATTAAAGAGGATGTACTTTTGTAATGTGTTTTTCTGAATCTGAAATGATCAATTTATAGGGCAAGTAATGTTGTTTCACAAGGTTGCGACCTATTATGAAACTCGCATTTTCAGCAATAAATTTTACTAATGTTGCAACTTTTTTCCTACTACGATACTTCATGCAGTGTTACTTATTTCAAATTTAAAAACAAACATAAGCAACGACCATTAAAAATAGGAGCAACGACCACTGCCATGTATGGCAACTTGTCGCCATATGTCGCTTGTCGGAGTGCCCCCTATAATGTCGTGAGTAGTCTGATTGCTCTGATGCATCATGCCTAAGTGCTTAAGTGTTGCCTACATGTCTCTAGTAGCACCTCTACGCCCACACTCATGTCCTCAGATCTGCACCTAGAGCTGGTGGTTTCGGTGTCGCCACCAGCAAATGGGGAGTGTAGAGGAGACAAGTGACATAAAACTTGGGACCACCATATTTGTCCATATGACACTTTATCCTCTTTATCTCTTTTGTTGAGTTAATTAATATAACTTTTTATAATGTCTTTTAAAGTGAGTGATACTTTCTATGTGAGACTATTTCCAATGCATTAATTACCCATTTTTTTACTTGTATATTTTCTTGTCATTGTAGAACATACTAATGGTAATTAGTATTGTTATTAATTACAAAAATCCCTAATTGTTATAATAATGACAAGACCAATTCCAAAAAAAAGAGACCAAGAATATTAATAAAGTTAACTATATTTCAATTTGACTATAACCATAGTAAGGACAACACAAAGTCTAATCAAATTGTTAGGTAGCAATGTTTTGAACATGTTATCCCCTATGATTAGATCGACATTACTTGTAGCACCCTAAACCCCAAAACACTTATTTTATAAAAATATGTCGAATAATTTTAACTCAACGATAGGGTGTGACATGTTTTCTCAACATAAAACATATTTTTCAAAAATCATAATAAAACAGAGGAATTCAAAATATCATTTCAACTTTAATTGTCTCAAATTATAACTCACTTCATCTAAATAAAAGAAGTTCAATTAAACAACTAGCCAAAGATAAATAGTAAAGGTAACCCATCTCAGTCCTACACTATTAGAGTGACTCGCAGAACTAAAATAAACTCAAAGCGATAAACTACGAAGAAGGCCGCTACGCCATCCTCTAACTCAACAACAACTAAGGATCCTCTACTTGAGTATTTGTACCACAGAAGTAAAGAATAACACGGAAATAAATTTGGGGTGATAATACATTCATAAATGTTAATGGTGTATAAAGCATTAAGGATAACTCGCTCAATCATCAAACGTATAATCATCCATAACAATCACCATTCACCAACGCAATTATGTATGCAATGCAATCAACACCTCTACTCCAATGCATATGGTACCAAGTTTTGAATATCAGAGTTACGTTATTAATTTATCCATCCACTGATGGTTCCTCTATGAACCTGATTCCTCTCTAAACCAAAACTCATTGCAATTCCCTACTTCTGAACCTAGAACTCGTCATTGGACTGAAGTCCCAGACTCGTCACTGGTCCCCACTTCTGAACCAGAAACTTGTCTCTAGACCTAAGTCCATACATATATCCTGACATATATGTTGCATGAAAAGCAATAGACAATATCGATGAAAAAATCATCGTTGGTTCATTTCTGAACCCACATTATCGCCAATATAAGGCCACCACAGTAGCTCTTTTGTCATACCCTAAATTTTAGCCTGAGTTTACACTCACATCAATATAGCATTAATCAATCCATTTTTTCGTGCATTTATTCCTTAAAAGGGTTTATCAGGGTTTGGATGAAAATTCAGGAGTTTTGGTATTTTATCTGATCTTGATGACGTTCATTCAGTCATCTGTTGATTGAGAAGTTAAAAGATTTGATTTCTCAATATTAGTGCATCGTTTACTTCCATTTCATAATGATTTCAGAGGATCGGAGGGTGACAATCAAGAGTATCATCTTTATCTGAATCCTTTATAAGTCTTGTTTATGTTTAAGAATGAAAAGCAAGTGGCTCAAGAGAGATTCATCTGCATCGGATTGTCCATTCATGTTTATTTAGTCAGCAATTCAGTAGATTCACGAGACGTTTGCATTTTATAGTTGTCATGACATGTATTTCATTTTGTATAACACTTGAAATATCAGCTAATGAACTTTTCGGATCTACAGATAGACCGGTCGAATTGTTTCTCAATTGTAGGTCAAATTAGCGTGCAAAAAATTTCAAAATTAAGCTTAGAGACGTCAGTTTTATTAATCTACGGTTCACGCAGTTTAACTTGACGTGCTCGGTTTAATTTCTCGACTACCTTTTCAATCACATTTCGATCAGCCTGAGTCTTTTAACCGATCATTTTTATTTTAAAATTTTATCGAAACATGTATATTTCAGAGAAGTTTATTGCATGCTGATAATTTTGGTGCATTAAATATAATTTTTTGGGCATTTTTACGCCCGATTTTTGTTTGTTTTTATCCGTTTTTTAGCCAATTTAATTAGTGGGAATAATTCAAATAAATTATGTTTGTAAATATAACTTTATTTCCATTTTATTTTTATTTTTTTCATTTATGTTTGTAGATATGATTTTATTTGTGTTTTATTATTTTTATTTTATTTATTCCATTTTAAAAAAAAAAATCTTTGACTTTTATTTTTTATTAGAACTAAGTGTTTTAAGAGAAATTAAGAAAGTTTCCCTTCTAACCAAGTGGACAAATACTATCATTTAGTTGGGGATTGACTTTTGGAAGAGACCAATCGAACTAGCACATGGCAATCTCTGTTACACATGCCGAAACAAGGACAACAACCATTATGAACTTTTCGAACAAATCTATACCTCCTACTACCACCTTCCTCTCCACTCTCTTTTCTCCATTCACCCAACAACAACACTATAAAAGTTTCATCCAAACTTAAACCTGCAACACATACCTTCACTTCATACTCTACACACTGTTAATTTTAGAGAGGAAGTACACATACAAATAGAAGAAAACTGCTATTTTATTCTACTTTCTAAGATGGAAACAGTACTACTTAAAATAACTTGAAAAATTCAGCTAACCACTAAGTCCTATTAATCTGGATGCATATAGCCCATGTCTATTGATTTCAACTGAACTTCCTATAAACTTGAACAACTCTGATCAAAGCATAAATAATAAATAAAACAATAATAAATAATATTTCTAACATTCTCCCTTAAACTGAAAGTCTTCAGACATTCAGTTTATCACACACACCCAACAATGCTCTAAGCTTCTGAAATGCATCCACCTTCAATGGATTTATCATTATATCAGCAACTTGGTCTTCAATTCTGCAGTAGTGAAGTTCAATCACTTCATCCTTTGTGAGATTCCGGATAAAATGAAATTTCATGTCTATGTGTTTGCTTCTTCCATGTAAAACAAGATTATTGGACAGTTTGATAGTTGAACTGTTGTCACAGTAAATTACAGTAGCATCAACTTTCCTTTCTTGCACAAAATCCATCCCTTCAAGAATCCTCCTAAGCCAAATTGCTTGACAAACACATGTTGTTGCAGTAATATATTCTGCTTCGATAGTTGATAGAGTAACTATCTCTTGTTTCTTTGATGTCCATGAGATGGCTCTAGAACCCAGCATAAAGACATAGCCAGAAGTACTCTTTCTATCATCAGTATCTCAAGCATAATCATTATCTTCTAGCCAGTCAAATATGAATTTTCTCCCTTCTTGTAGAAAAATCCAAAACGAGTAGTACCTCATAAGTACCTAAGATTTCTCTTTGCTACCAAGAGATGACTCTCCTTAGGATTTTCCATATACCTACTGATCAAACTTACAGCATGCATGATATCAGGCCCTGTTCCTATTAAATACATCAAACTCCACACAATTTTATTGTAAAGGTGGCTATCAACCTTCTTTTCATCCGAACAAGTTTCAAGCCTACTTGTAAGACCCCAATTTTGACCCTAAGATCCCCCATGTTATCTCATCATATGCATTGGCTTTAGGATCACACTTCGGCATTCTCCTTACCCCTCATTCATTGGGTTTACATGGGAGATATCACCAAGCACATTTGATTTTATCATACATTGTTTTTCCTTGTTTACTAACCCAAATACCAAAAATATGTCAATGTATAGTTTACTTCTTTTGTAGGTAGTGTTGTGTTCACCAAAGCCTCGTCAAGCTCATATCTAGGATTTAAGACCCTTATTTCAAGGGATACTTAAAAATTCATTATCTTATGCATATATTATCTTCCATGAGTCCCAAAAGTCAATATAATTGCAAGCTAGCAAGGTGGTTCATGGTGGTTGACCAGAGGAATTCATCTGATCAAAACTGGAGTTCCCTAGACCCTATCTCCTACAATGTTTGTCATATGAAAATGATTCCAAGATAAAAGTTACTATAAATAACATTAAAAACAACTTTCATGTAGAGGTCTATATCTAGTGCTTCTTGGAAAGTCATTTTTTATGATGAAAGATTATAGATCATTTTGTCTAAATCCTAATTTGGAGGTCAACTTCCCAAGACCATAACATGCTCAATTTTTATGAGATGAAAGATTTACAAGTTGCACAATCAAATTAAAGATGTCTACTTTAACTTTGATGTTTTGATAAATAGAAAATTTTAATTTTATGTGCATGTGATATAAGGATACATTATAGGTCATCTTGGACCAATGCCATTAAACAAGTGATTTTCCTCAAGTTCCAAAATGTATAACTCCTTCATATTAAATCCAAATGAGGTCAAATTTGTGGATATTTTGAAGGAATTTGAGAGAGCTACAACTTTATTGAAGGGATGTTTCTCATTTGAAGCTCACGTAAAAAGTTAACCAAGGTGGAATAAGTGAACATATGGCTTGACACTTAGAAAATTTGTTGACATGTTTGATTTTCCCAACTTCCACCTCAAAACTCATCATGATAAAAGCTTCAAATGAAAAAGTGTTCAACATTAAAGTTGTTCATCTTGATCTAACCTTTCCAAAAATTCAAATTTAATTTATTTTCAACAAGATTTGAATACGTTGCGCATGGCTTGAACATTGGATCATCATTTGGCAAGATTAAACTTAAAACTTCCATACACCATTGCATAGCATTCCAACATGATCTCAGCATTGCTTGTACTCAATTATGGATCATAAGAATTGATTTCATGGGCATGTACACGCTCATGCACCCATGCAATGTACATTGCTATTTTTGAATTTCATTTCAAGTGTGAAAATATCAATCCATTTGGCTATAAATAGAGCCCTCTATGCTCAGACACAAGGACCCTGTGGGCCAGCTTTTAATCCATACCTACAAACCCTCTCATTTCAAAGGATAACCTTGATAATTTCCATTGGAAATTGAGTTTGAATCTCATTGTTTTGAGATTTGAAACTCCAAGAGTTCTGAGCTTTTCATCCATTCAATTATACTTCTTCAAGTGTCCTGAACAAGATCAAGAGCAAGATCAATCAAGCACAGACCTGCATTGAATGTATTTTCCAGAAATTTTCATCTCTTCGATTCTCACTCAATTCTCCAAAATTCTCTTGGATCATTGGTTGTCTGAAGTCCTACCAATGTAAGTAATAAGATTGAGTTGCTTTGAGGTCAAATCGAAGCAACTCAGATCGTGCAACTCAAATTTTAACTCCTTGTATCTCTGAATATACTTGGAGTTAGGATAGATTGAGGCCAGATTCGAGCTCAGTTGTCCTTATTTTTAATTTTGCTGATGGTTATGGATGAATCAGTTCGGTGAAGCTCACCGGAGAAGGAGACCGGAACTTTGGCTTCGGTGGTGAGTTGACATTCATCTGAGCCACTTGATCCATTTGAAATGATCTAATCTCGCGCGTTGAAACTGATTACCACTTGTGTTGCGCATTGACTCATGACCATAGTGGAATGCGCGCTAGCAACCACTTGATCTGCCACCTCAATTAATGAGGGAGATCAAGTGGTCCACGTTTTTTTTCATTTTTCTGATTTTCATTTTATTTGGTTTATTTTCATTAATTTATATTAATATTAATATGGATCCAAAAAATATGAGAGTTTCACCATAAAAAGTTAAATAAATTCCTCTTTCATTTTCTGAATTAAAAATATTTTTTGGATCATTATTAATATTTTTCATGATTTAATTGATTTTGTGAATATTTTTAATTATTTAAAAATAGTTTTAAGTTTCCAAAAATTATGAAAAAAAATCTCCAAGGTCCTTTGACCTTGTTTTACCTATGATAAATCTTATGGCCATTTCTTTGGTATTTTGATGAGGTTTTAGGATTTTGATAAACCATAATTTAATTTAATGCATATTTTAATTGATTTTAATTATTTAAATGCAAAATAAATTGTGTTGAACTTCTAATTTTGACTTGTTGAGTTTGACTTGTGTTGTTGGGCCTTGGTCAAGGTTGATTTGACTTTCTTAAGTTAAAATCATTGGATTTAGGGGATTGATGAAATGTGCATTTCATCTCCCAAAATGAATGAATGATTTTAATTTGATAAAAGTCCTCCTTTGACCAATTTGTGTTGATTTCATTCCCCCCCCCCCCCCCCCTTCTTCATCTCAACCCCCTTCTCTATTCATTCATATCATGAACCTATAATATCTCTATATCCTAAGGCTAGTTGATTGCAAAACCAACATGAGTATGGATGAGATTAGGTCCACTCTTTTTCATATTATTTTTGTGTGTGGTATGTTTTAGGATCATAGTTCATTATACTAAGTCTCTAACATGCATTAACACCAAAATTTCGATTGGCCGACCTCAAATAGTTATTACTTCTATATAAGTCCAATTACGATTTCTTAACATAGCGCTAAATTTGTGACACCAAAAGGCATAGCATTCTAGTAAGTGAGATTGTAAGCACTACGCCAAATAAGGGAAAAGAGGGCGCTTTTTTTGGCCTATAACAGCGCTTTAAAGCGCCCTCTAATCTGGCGCTGGCATAGGTAAAGACAACGCTTTTTTTCCTGGTGAAAGCGCTCTCTAAAGTGACTCTTTAAGCCCTTTAAGGGCCACTTTAGAGGGCGCTTTTTAAAGAAAGCGCCCTCTAAAGTGGAAACTTTTAAGGGTTTAGAGGGCGCTTTTACTGAAAAGCGCCCTCTAAAGTGGAAATTTTAAGGGTTTAGAGGGCGATTTTACTGGAAAGCGCCCTCTAAAGTGGAAATTTAAAGGGTTTAGAGGGCGCTTATTTTGGAAAGCGCCCTCTAAAGTGGGTGGTTATTTAAATTTTTTTTTTAAAAGCGCTATATTTATTTATTTATTTTAGACAACCTGTATATTGAAGCAGTACACCCAAAACTGTATAATTTGAAGCCGCTTTTCACACATTGCATTCAACAAGCCTTATATACAACAATCCATACATATATATATACAACAATCCACTGATATAATCGTTTAACTTCTAAAGATTCTAAATATACAACCAATTCATAACTTAAAAAGAAATAAAACTAAGTAGCAAAAGCATCTCTGAGATGTATGTTTTTTTTGCTAGCTGCAGTCTTCTTAGCAACAACCTCTTTTTGTTCAATATCAATAGCATGAACCTAAAATATCATAAAATTAGTTAGGTGAAGTATAAGATCAAGAATTAACATTTTCTATGCATAAATATCATATAATTGTGTTTATACCTTTTTTTTTATGCAACTGACTCGATTTGCTGCGTAATCCCCTTATATTTTTGGTCCCTTATCTTTTGAAGATAGAATTGATATTTGTTTAGATGGACATGTTCCATTGTCGTAGAGGGATACTTTCAAATATCCAGCATCATCATCTACGCGAATGAGGCTTGACGACAATGGAACATCTCCATCTAAACAAATATCAATTGATACTTTCAAGTATCCCTTGCCCCTTGCACGAATGCTTGACTTCATAATAGCCATTTTACCTGTAATAAAGAAAACAATTAAAATCAGATGACAAATATAAAAACAATTAAAATCATAAAAGCCATTTTACCTGTAATAAAGAAAACAATTAAAATCAGATGACAAATATAAAAACAATTAAAATCATATAAGCCATTTTACCTGTAATAAAGAAAACAATTAAAATCATTTGACCTGCACCTTTTTCACTAAGTTCTCTTTCTTTTCTTGGTTGGAATATGTTCTACGTGTCTCTTAACAACACGGACGGTTGGATTGATCCAAATACCCTCATTATGATCATTTCTAATATATGAATCATTTGATATAATATTCTCATCTTGATCATTTCTGGTAAACGATTCAATCTCAACATCAATATCACCTTGATCTCCAGTGTTTTCATCAATTACTTTGTTGGAAAAAAGAACTATAGACCATTTCGTACTTTTCGGATCATTGACATAGAACACTTGTCTAGCTTGAGAGGCTAGAATAAAAGACTCATCTTTGTATCCCACCCTATTAAGATCCACTTGCAAAAATCCTGACTTATCCATTCGAATGCCGTTATTATTTTCAACCCACTTGCAACCAAATATAGGAATTTGAAACTTCTCATAATCAAACACCCAAATGCGCTCGATAACACCAAAATACGACAGATTTGCAAATTTGGGGTTTAAGTCCTTCACACTTGATATGTGCATTGCTTCAGCTACCACGGTGACACCACTATTCTGCATAGTACTTTTATCATCTTGTTCTTTGGTATAAAATGTGTATCCATTAATCGCGTATGCGCTATAAGAAAAAACATGGAAACTTGGACCATATGCTAAGCATCTCAACCTTTCTGTTATTGAAGCGGGATCTGAATAATACTTTGAATAAATATGATCCTTAAACCAAGGTATAAAACATAGATTGTGCTCTCGTACTATCCAATTTTCATTTCTATTGGGATTTAAACCTCGGAGAACATCCTTGTGAATTTCAACATACGGCTCAACCTCATTCTCATTGTGCAGAACATACAAATGCACTTGATCCCGTTCGACCCTTGATACTGCCACGATTTTATTTCCAATTAGATTTTTTCCTTCTTTCTTTTCGACAAGCTGAGACTTGGGGAGTCCGATTGACTGAACATTAGACAAATGTTCAGTACAAAACTCAATCGCTTCTTCAACAATGTATCTTTCAACCATACAACCTTCTGGTCGACTTCGGTTCTTCACGTACCCTTTTAATATTTTCATATAACGTTCAACAGGGTACATCCATCTCATATAAGTTGGTCCACACAATTGTGTCTCTTTCACAAGATGAATAACTAGATGTACCATTATGTCAAAAAATGATGGAGGAAAAAACATTTCAAGCTCACACAAAGTAATAACGATTTCTTTTTGCAACATTGGTAAGATCGCAGGATCGATCACCTTACTGCAAATTGACTTGAAGAAAGAACACAACTTAGTTATAGAGCTTCTTACTTTTTCTGGGAGAATAGAACGTATACCTATTGGGAGAAAATGTTCCATTATAACATGGCAATCATGGGTCTTTAAACTCTTTAACTTGATGTCTTTCATAGACACAAGTCTTCTAATATCTGAAGAGTACCCTTCTGGAACTTTAACTTCACTTAGAAACTTACACAATGTTTTTTTCTCCTTTCTAGATAGAGTATAAGCAGCAGGCGGTAGATATGTTCGTTTTCCTTTCTTCAAGGGTCCTAATTCAGTTCTTATTCCCATCGCTATCAAGTCCTTTCTTGCCTTAAGGCCATCCTTAGACTTTCCTTGTATATTGAGTAACGTGCCAATAACACTTTCAAATACATTTTTTTCAATATGCATAACATCAAGAAAATGTCTCACATACAAGGACTTCCAATACGGCAATTCAAAAAAAACTGACCTCTTCTTCCACCCACTTTTGACAAGTGTGTGGGCAAAAGGCTTGCCAAACTGAGTATCCAAATCTTTCACCTTTTCAAAAATTTGATCACCCGTCAATATAGGTGGAGCTCTGCCTTGTTCTGTCTCTCCATTGAACGCCTTTCTCCATCCACGGTAGTGATGATTTGAATTTAAGAATCTCCGATGACCGAGAAAGATATTCTTCTGACCAAACTCCAAGCGCTTCCAATCTGTTTTATCTTCACAAATAGGACACGCACATTGACCTTTTATGCTATACCCTGATAGATTTCCGTATGCTGGAAAATCATTAATTGTGCCAAACAACATCGCCCTCAAGTTGAAACTTTCTTTCCTATATCCATCATAAACCTCCACACCGGTCTCCCACAAAATCTTTAAATCTTCGATTAAGGGCTTCAAGTACACGTCTATGTCATTCCCTGGTTGTTTAGGTCCAGAAATCAACATAGACAACATCATGTACTTACGCTTCATACATAGCCATGGAGGTAGGTTATAAATCATAATAATCACAGGCCATGTACTGTGTGAGATACTCTGGATACCGTGTGGGTTCATTCCATCAGTAGATAATGCCAAGCGAAGGTTTCTTGATTCTTCTCCAAATTCAGGATAATCATTATCAATTTTCAACCACTGTGGTGAATCTGCCGGATGTCGATACTTTCCATCTATAATTCTTTCATCTGCATGCCAGGTCAAGTGTCTTGAATCGGTTTCACTACGAAACATGCGTCTAAATCTCGGAATAACAGGAAAATACCACAAGACTTTTGCTGGAGACAACTTGTTCTTATATCGCGAGACACCGCATTTAGGACACTCATTTAACGATGCATACTCATTTCGAAACAAAACGCAATCGTTTGGACATGCATGTATCTTATCATAGCTCATGCCAATAGAGCACAACATCTTTTTGGTCTCATATGTTCGATTGGGAAGAACATTATCCTCAGGAAGCATATCTTTCAAAAGGGCTAATAACTCTGTGAAACTTTTATCCGACCATCAATTGCCCGCCTTTAAGTTGTACAACTTTAATACCGCAGACAATCTTGTGAATTTAGTGCAACCATCATACAAAGGTTTCTCTGCATCACTTACCAACCTCTCAAACATTTCGGGACAATCCTTAAGATCTCCTTCAAGTGCTTCTGCAATCTCTTCAACTCGATCACAATCGTATGTATCTGCGCCACTATAGTTTGAGGCATAGGTCGTACTATCCCCCGGTTCAACATTCTCGTTACTTTTCTCACCATGCAAATTCCAACATGTATAACTTCGATCAATTCCATGCCTCATTAGATGCGATGTCAACTGAACTGCGTCAACCTGTTTCCCATAACAACAACCCAAGCAAGGACATATCATTCTACTGGGGTCTTCGGCGTGCGCAACGGCAAACTTAACGAATTCTGATACCCCATTCTCGTACTCTCTCGACAATCGATTGGAAGACATCCATGTATTATCCATTACTAATTAGAATAAACAAAAAACAATTTCAGAAGAGAAACCAAAAATGGGATGAGACAAAACAATTTCGCTTTATTGAGTTAGTCTCTATGCAGGGCATTCATGTCTCCATTTACTCTATCAAATAACATCCATACCTAAACTTCTTAAGTTACTAGCTACGCTATGTACGCTAAGTTACTAGAATCAAAGGTTTCTAATGTCTCTATAATGCAACCATAACCGAACCCTAACAACATTCTTTGAATGTGATTCATAGCGATATCAAATTCAGCAATTTAAAAACCAACCGTCAATTGCCTAATAAACCCAAACTATTTAAATGACTATGAATATTGAAACTTTACAGGTCGAAACCAACGTAGCATAGACAACAATAACATAAAACTGAAATGGGGCAAAGCTAAAACAAAGCAATAGTGCAAGTAATAATGTATGCATCGTGTACCTTTGATTGGTAGAAGGAGGAAACGTCGTAGATCTAACAGAGGTGGAAGGAGAACGCCTTAGAAGTAGCGAAAATCGTAGCAGTGAGAACCCTAACGTGAAAAAGAACGAAAATAACAGAGAGTGAAATAACAAAACGCGCAGTATGTTATAATTTTAATGTTTACTAAAGAGGACCTTAGAGGGCGCTTGTGGAAAAAAAGCGCCCTCTAAAGGGGGCCTAAGAGGGCGCTTATGGAAGCGCTCTCTAAGGCTTTCCAGAAGCGCTTTATAAACTGGAAATGCACATGGACTTATAACAGCGCTTTATTAAAAGCGCCCTCTAAGGGTAACCTTAGAGGGCGCTTTCTAAAAAGCGCCATGTATTGTTGTCCCTCTATCTCCTCCTTATTTTTTCGCTTCACCTTAGAGGGCGTTTTATTACAAAAGCGCCCTCTAAAGTGCGCTGTCTATTGCTCCTTATTTTTTCACTTCACTTTAGAGAGCGCTTTTGTAATAAAGCGCCCTTTAAGGTGCGCTGTCTATTCTAGTTTTTGACGTAGTGAAATTAACATGACTAAATAGAAGTTATGTTATGTCATGCAAAAGGAGAATCCTAAAATCCAACAACATTTAAATGAGATAGCATGAATTAGTATAGCTTTGCCCAAAAATCATTGCAACGGCATGAATATCCAATTCATTAAAAAAGGACTCCTACAACAAAATTTTCTAATTAAATATGTGATTTAGAACTTTAAATTCTCTATGTGATTAAAATAGATTCTATTTTATACAAACTCCATTTATATTCAGCATTATAATAAGAGAGTATAACTAAATTTCTATACTTAAAAGATAAAATGTTTTTTTGTATTTTAAAAAATGTTTTTTATAATATTATAATTTTTTTAACTTTGTTCTTTTTAAACTCAAAGATTAATTTTAAAATCTGATAACTTAAAAAATATATTATTGAAGATCAAATCATAATCAAAATAATAATTTTTTTAAATAGTTATATTTCAAAAATATTTTTTTGAAAAACTATTTATTAAGTAAATTTTTTAAAATTTTAATGTTAAAAAATGTTTCAATAATATAATAAAATATCTAAAATAACATTTTAAGAATAACTACTCAAACCAAATTATTTAAAACTTTTATAAAAAAAATTATATAAACTTTTTTACTCAAAAATATATAATATTATAAAAATCAGTTTTGAAAAACCTTAAACAATACTATAATAAAAATTAATTAAAGATATTCTCTATATTTTAAATATATCCATTTTTTATAGATTAGTTTTCATTTTATGTATGTATAAATGAATTTGATATAATTATTTAAGTAGTTTAGTAGTTAAAATTCATTTTTTAAAGATGAATAAGTGAGATATTCAGATTTAATTATGTGTAAATTCATTAATATTTCTGCGCAACTATCAATTTTATATGAGTCTAATTTTTTAATCCCTCAGTCTCATAATAAATGACCCATTTGAAATAAATAAAACATCGAAAATGAATGGTCAATTTCAATTTCTAATACATTTTTTTAATTTTAACCTCTAATTAATATTACTTTTATTATTTTCAAGGGTATTTTAGTAAAAATGTCTTTCAATTATTTATTTTTCTTAATTGATATGAAATTATTTATTGTGGAACAAAAGAGTAAAACTAACCTGTATTTTATGATTTCAAATAATTGAAGTTATATATGTGTATAATCTTATGTCATCATTCGCTCTATCTCTTCTTTTCTTACTTGAAGGTTTCTCAACTCTTCTACAAGTTCTTCAAGCTCTTGGGAGTGCCTTTGGAAACACTCATGACTCAACAAAGCACCTATGTGCACCGTGTTTAGGAAGAAGCGCAGATGACCGATTCGTCTCTCAATTCTTTTGCACTTCGCTTCAATACATGATAGCTCTTCCATCAGATTTTCCATTTTATCTTGTTTTCTTCTTAATTTCAACCACTTTCTTTTTTCACTAACAAACTCGTACCTTATGATAGAAGCGATTCTTCTTTATATAGAGAGAGCTGCATTCAAAAATATAACTCCGTGTTTATTTTTTCAATTGCAACTGCCTCACCATTTTTATTTTGTTATAATTAAATACTAAATCGTCTAATTATATTAATTACAAAATTATTTTATTTTATTATACAAGAAATTCAAAATGATATGACTCATTTAAATTTTAAAAAGCCAAAATTGTATTATATAAAAAGAAATGATAATTACACAATTGAGAAAAAGAGTGACGATATATCATCTATGATGCAGAGTCAGCAAAAGAAGCATGGGAAATTCTGGAGAAATTGTTTGGAGGCACGGAGAAGGTGAGGTTACAAACTCACAAAAGAACGTATGATTTTCTTCAGATGGAAGATAATGAAAGCATAACTGATTTCTTCACCAAGGTTACGAAACTGGTGAATCAAATCAAGGTATGTGGAGAAGTGTTGACATCAAGATATGTTGTTGGAAAGATCTTGAGGTCGTTGGATCCAAAGTGCGACCATGTGGTAGTAGCCATAGAAGAGTCGAAAGATTTTTCAAAACTGAGAAAGGAAGAGCTTCAAGGGACGCTTGAATATCATGAACAAAGAATGCCTGAAAAGGCTGCAGGAAAGTCGAAGAATGATATGACTTTGTAGGCTCAATCGACAAAAGAAAGAAAAGGCAAAGGAAGCTGGAATGGCAACAAAGGCAAAGGAGGCTACAACAATTCGACTGGTCGAATCAGAGAAAACCCTGAAACCAAGGTAACCAAAGAGGTGGTGTTACAGGTAAAGGAAGAGACGTTGTTGATGGTTACAATAAGAGATGAAGAGAGATTCAAGGACCAGTGTGGTACTTGGACTCAGGATGCTCATCACACATGTCTGGAAGGAAAGATTGGTTTGTCAAAATAAAACCCTCAATGAAGAACATGGTGAAATTTACAAATGACATCACTCTAGCAGTTGAAAGTGTTAGTGATGTTCTGATTATCAGGAAAGATGACAAGAGGTCAGTAATTTCAATTGTGTTGTATACATCAGGCATGAAGAGTAATTTTCTCAGCATATGGCAGTTAGCCGAAAAGAACTACAGAGTGTCGAGTGAAGACAAGATGATGAGAGTTCTCGACTCAAATAGAAGGTTGATCTTGAAGGCTCTAATGTCTCAAAATAGAACCTTCAATATTGAACTAAATCTGATGTAGCATAAGTCCCTTGCAACAACAGCCAGCAAAGATGAATGGATATGGCATTATAGACTTGGCCATCTCAATTTCAAAGACATCAGAGATTTGAAGAGAATAAATATGGTTTCAAGATTGCCAGTAATCGACATTCCAAATAAAGTGTGTGAAGAATGCGTACAGGAGAAGCATCATAGGAATAACTTCAGTAAGGATGCAGGAAGCGGGTCGAAGGCAATTCTTGAAGTCATATACTCTGATGTGTGTGGCCCTCTCCAGTTGGATTAAATTGGAGTTAACAAATACTTTGTTACATTCATAGATGATTTCAGTCAAAAATTATGGTCTTACCTGATCTAGAAGAAAAGTGAAGTGATCGAGGTATTTACCAAGTTTAAATTTATGGTCGAAAGACAGAGCGGTTGAAAGATCAAGATTTTGAGGACTGATGGTGGTGGAGAATATGTGCCAAAAGATTTTAAAACATTATGTGTGAAATAAGGGATTATGCATGAGGTGGTGCCACCATACACTCCACAGAAGAATGGGGTCTCAAAAAGGAAGAATAGAGCCATCACGAATATGGTTAGAAGTATGTTGAAAGGAAAGCATCTACCTAAAGAATTATGGGGAGAAGTTGTGTCGACTGCGACATATATCCTGAATAGATGTCCAACTAAGAAGCTATAAGGAATCACGTCAGAAGAATATTGGTCTGGTGTCAAGCCTAGCTTGAGTCATCTGAGGGTGTTTGGATCTATAGTGTAACACCCTTCTAAAATACCCCAACTATTTAATTAAAATAACAATATATCAATCAAAGTAAATATGCAATTAAGGGTGTCACACAATCAATTCACACCATTCACCATAATAACTGTCATGCTCTTTTATTAATTCAAAACATAAAGCATTTGCACAATACGCAGCGGATAGAAATCAAATCAATCATGCAAAACATGTAACACATTACATGTAAAATTATTCAACAAGGTAAAACATCCTGTCCCGATGTTACATCTATTAGAGCATGACCCACTAAGGAGACTACAATAGACTCCAAGCACTAGCTTCTACTCAATCACTGCTCGTTACCTGAAAAATAGTTGTAAGGGTGAGTTCCTCAATCGATATAAAAAGCATTATAAAATATCATGGAATGCTAAGTAAATAACACATTAATCACCCTAATCATATCACACATTCGGTAACGGCACATCAACTCAAATATCATACTCAATACCAACACAATTCATACTCATACTCAATGCCAATACAAACACACGTATAATATTAGAATACATCCATTCATATTATACGCCATACATACATTATGCAATGAGACTCCATGCATGCGGTACCGACTATTCGTGAACATATAGTTCACCTCACCGATCAAATCCAGATACGGCTACCAAGCCCACTAGTCCCACTCATTTGAGACCTAGTGACTCACTCACTAATTCCTCACCATGGGAATTAGCTACCACCCCAAGGGCTATGCTATGCACGCTAATCACCTAGCATGCAAACATCAACAACAATCCACAATGATTTACTCACTAATTCCTCACCATGGGAATTAGCTACCACCATAAAGGCCACAATATGCATGCTAATTCACCTAGCAATGCAACATCATCAACAACAATCCACAATGGACATATGCTCACACTCTAAGCCATAAAACAGTCCATTCACCAACACATGCATAATATATACATTCACAACATTATGCATATTTCCACACATCATCAGCATATTTATCACATAATCATATCATGTCATGCCAATTAATCAATCACAGTATTAGCACACTCTACTAATACCTATACTACTCAAAACAACGGGAAATGATCCCTACTATATCACACACCGATATAGGCAACCATCAAATAGGTACACAACATTCAAATATTAATTTTTTTTCACTTTTCACACAGTGTTAACCGATTAACGCCCTGGGTTAACCGGTTAACGCAACACAGAACACGCTTTCTGGAAAAACTCAACAGTGTTAACCGGTTAACGCCCTGGGTTAACCGGTTAACGCAGACAGAACAGCAATATTTTCACAACTTACAACAGTGTTAACCGGTTAACGCCCTGGGTTAACCGGTTAACGCAAGCAAAACAGCAATACCTCACAATTCCTAACAGTGTTAACCGGTTAACACCCTGGGTTAACCGGTTAACGCAAGACAGAAAGCTGTTCCTGCGCTAACACGAAGCAGAATGCAGAATTCTCCGCATTTTCCGCCGTTGGAGGACTTCCGGACCTCCGATTCCGATTCCGTAAAAAGCTATACGTTCGGGAAATCACAACTCACACAAATACAGATTCAATTACAGCTTTAACACAACTTATCCAACACAATTTCTCAGCATTCAACATCCCAATTAGGGTCAATTCAACGGTTCATCACTACCCATTACATGTTAACCCATAATACCCATTAAACGACGATAAACCCCCCTTACCTGAGTTAATCCGGCAATCCTTTAGCTTCAAGCTCTTCTCTTCTCCAACCTTCTTCCTCTTGCTCTGCCTCTTTGCCCTTTTTCCTCTTTTTGAGCCGCTTCTCTGTTTTCACGTGAAAAATCTTTTTACCAAAATGGAACCCTTTTTTCCTTATTTCCAACTTATATATATTCCAATAATAAAATCCAATAATAATAATAATAATAGTCCAATAATATTCCAAATTATTTAATTAAATTAATAAATATAATATTAACTTAAATTAAATAATTATCTTATTTTTATCGGGGTGTTACAACTCTCCCCCACTAAAAGAGTTTTCGTCCTCGAAAACATACCTCAAGCGAATAACTCCGGATACGACTCCTTCATCTGACTCTCAAGTTCCCAAGTCACATTGCCACCTGCTGGTCCTCCCCAAGCTACCTTCACCAAAGCAATCTCTTTACCGCGCAACTGCTTCAACTCTCGATCCTCGATCCTCATAGGTGATGTCTCAACAGTCAGGTTATCTCTCACCTGTACATCATCTACTTGGACAACATGCGACGGATCAGGAATGTACCTCCTCAACTGAGACACATGAAAAACCTCATGCAAATTCACAAGTGACGGCGGTAAAGCGATACGATAGGCTACTTCCCCTATCCTCTCCAAAATCTGATAAGGACCAATAAATCGAGGTGTCAACTTCTTCGACTTCAAAGCTCGACCAACACCAGTTATCGGAGTAACACGAAGAAACACATGATCTCCCTCTTGGAACTCAAGTGCCTTCCTCCTCTTGTCGTGATAACTCTTCTGACGACTCTGAGCAATTCTCATCTTCTCCTGAACCATCTTAATCTTTTCCGTAGTTTGTTGAACAATCTCCGGTCCAACCACAGCACTCTCACCGGACTCATACCAACATAAGGGTGTCCGACATCTCCTACCATACAAAGCTTCAAACGGTGCCATACCAATGCTCGAATGAAAACTATTGTTGTAGGTAAACTCAATCAAAGGTAAATAACAATCCCAAGCACCTCCCTTTTCCAAAACACAAGCCCTCAAAAGATCCTCTAGTGACTGAATCATCCTCTCAGTCTGACCATCAGTCTGCGGATGATATGCAGAACTCAATCTCAGCTTAGTTCCCAAAGCCCTCTGCAAACCTTCCCAGAACTTCGATGTAAATCTAGGATCTCTGTCCGAAACAATACTCGACGGAATACCATGCAAACTTACAATCTTCTCAATATACAACTCAGCTAATCTCTCTAACGAATAATCCATTCTGATCGGAATGAAATGAGCCGATTTTGTCAATCTGTCAACAATCACCCAAATAGCTTCAAAATTCTTACCTGTCCTCGGTAAACCAGAAACAAAATCCATACTGATACTATCCCACTTCCACTCTGGAATAGCCAACGGTTGCATTAGCCCAGACGGCTTCTGATGCTCAATCTTTGACTTCTGACAAGTCAAACAAGAATAAACAAAACTCGCAATTTCTTTTTTCATTCCCGGCCACCAAAATAACTTTTTCAAATCATGATACATCTTCGTAGCTCCAGGATGAATACTCAAGCCACTACGATGTCCTTCCTCAAGAATACTCTTCTTAAGTTCGATAACATCCGGAATACACACCCGATTACCAAATTTCAAAACACCATTCTCATCAACTCTGAATTCACCACCTCGACCTTGATTCACTAGAGTCAACTTATCAACCAAAAGCACATCGGATTTCTGACCCTCTCTAATCTCATCCAGAATACTACTCGTTAACTTCAACATTCCCAATTTAACACTATTGTGAGTACTCTCACACACCAAACTCAAGTCTCTAAACTGCTCAATTAAATCCAATTCCTTAACCATTAACATAGACATATGCAATGATTTCCGACTCAATGCATCAGCCACTACGTTTGCTTTACCCGGATGGTAATTCAAACCAAAGTCATAATCCTTCAGAAACTCTAACCATCTCCTCTGTCTCATATTCAGCTCTTTCTGATCAAACAAATACTTTAAACTTTTATGATCACTGAAAACCTCAAATCTTGACCCGTACAAGTAATGCCTCCATAACTTCAGAACAAATACCACAGCTGCCAACTCTAAATCGTGTGTCGGATAGTTCCTCTCATGAACCTTCAGTTGTCTCGAAGCATAAGCCACAACCTGCTTATTCTGCATTAACACACCACCTAAACCCAACAATGAAGCATCACAGTAAACCTCAAATAGTTCTGATGGACTCGGTAATATCATAATAGGAGCAGTAGTCAACCTTCTTTTTAACTCTTGGAAACCTTCTTCACATTTTGAGTCCCAAACAAACGCTTGCCCCTTTCTAGTCAACATCGTCAACGGTAACGCCAACTTAGAAAATCCCTCAATGAACTTCCTATAATATCCTGCAAGTCCAAGAAAACTCCTTATCTCAGAAACTGACTTCGGAGCTTCCCACTTAGATACCGCTTCTATTTTAGAAGGATCAACAGCAACACCACCTCTTGAAATCACATGACCAAGAAAACTAACCTCTTCTAACCAAAATTCACACTTGGACAGTTTAGCAAATAACTTCTTTTCTCGTAGAACTCCTAAAACCACCCTCAAATGCTCAGCATGCTCTTCTTCAGATTTCGAATACACCAAAATATCATCAATAAACACCACAACAAACTTGTCTAGATACGGATGGAAAATCCTATTCATATACTCCATAAATACTCCAGGCGCATTAGTCACACCAAAAGGCATTACAGAATACTCATAATGTCCATACCTTGTTCTGAAAGCAGTCTTCTGAATATCCTCAGTTTTCACACGTATCTGATGATATCCCGACCTCAAATCTATTTTGCTGAACACACTCGCACCAACTAACTGATCCATCAAATCATCAATCCTCGGCAAAGGATACCGATTCTTGATCGTCACTTTATTCAGTTGCCTGTAGTCCACACACAACCTCATAGTACCTTCTTTCTTCTTAACCAATAACACTGGTGCACCCCACGGTGACACACTCGGACGAATAAATTTCTTATCCAACAGATCTTCCAACTGACTCTTCAATTCAGTTAACTCAACAGCAGACATACGGTACGGAGCCATCGACATCGGCCTAGTACCAGGTACCAAATCAATCGAGAACTCAACTTCACGCTCTGGCGGTAATTCATTCACTTCTTCAGGAAACACATCAGGAAAATCACACACCACGGCTAGATCGCGAATCACAAGTTTATCTTTAGCCTCCAAAGTTGCTAACAGCATAAACAACTCTGCCCCATCTGCTGCCGCCTCATTCACCTGCCTTGCTGATAGAAACAAACTCTTTCCTTCCTCAATCTCAGAAAAGATCACAGTCTTATCAAAACAATTGATATAGACTCGGTTAAACACCAACCAGTTCATACCCAGAATAACATCAATCTGCACAAGTGGAAGACACACTAGGTCCATCCCAAAGTCTCTACCAAAAATACTCAAAGGACAACTTAAACAAACTGAAGTAGTAGTCACTGAACCCTTCACAGGAGTATCAATCACCATACTTTCATGCATCTCAGATATCTCTAACTTAAGTTTCACAGCACAATCCAAAGATATAAAGGAATGAGTCGCACCTGTGTCAATAATAGCTACAAGAGGAAAGCCATTAATATAACACGTACCTCGGATCAAACGATCATCTGCAGAAGTCTCAGAACCCGATAAAGCAAAGACCTTGCCTCCCGACTGATTCTCTTTCTTTGGCTTAGGACACTGTGGACTGATATGACCCACTTCTCCACAGTTGAAACAAGTCACAGTCTTCGACCGACACTCTGCAGCCAAATGACCACCTTTTCCACACTTGAAACACTTCTTCTCATTACTGGTACACTCATGGATACGATGTCCAGCCTGACCACATCTGAAACACTTAGCAGGGGCACTGGAGTCTCCCCCACTAGGCCTCTTCATCCCACTCTGTCTCTGGAAACCTTTGCCAGCTGCATACGGTTTCCCACGATCATTCTGATTCTTGCCTTTCCTATCAACCCTCTGCTGATAGCTCTCCGCTCTGGCCTTGGTATCCTGTTCAAAAATCCTGCAACAGTCTACCAAATCAGAAAACACTCTAATCCGCTGATACCCAATAGCCTGCTTGATCTCGGGACGTAACCCGTTCTCAAACTTCACACATTTCGAAAATTCCCCAGTGGCCTCATCATAGGGAGTGTAATACTTCGACAGCTCTGTGAACTTAGCAGTGTAACACCCCGAATAAAATAAGAGAATTATTTAAATTAAGTTAATAATATATTTAATAATTTAATTAAATAAATTGAATTATTGGATTATTATTATTATTATTATTTGAAATAATAATTATTGGAAAATATATAAGTTGGAATAAGGAAAAAGAGTTTTCATTTTTAAAAGGGTTTTACGTGAAAACGGAGAAGCTGCAGAGAAGAGGAGAAAAGGGCAAAGAGGAAGAGCTAGAGAGCAAAGGTTGAAGAACGGAAAAGCTTGAAGCTTAGAGATTGCCGGATTATCTCAGGTAAGGGGGGTTTATCGTCGTTTGATGGGTATTATAGATTAACATGTCATGGGTAGTGATAGCCGTTGAATTGACCCTAATTGGGATTATGAATGCTGGAAAATTATGTTGGATGAAACTGTGTTTAGGCTGTAATTGAATATGTGTTTGGGTTAGTTGTGAATTTCCGAACGTATAGCTTTTTACGGAATTGGAATCGGAGGTCCGGAAGTCCTCCAACGGCGGAAAATGCGGAGAACTCTGCATTCTGCCTTGTGTTAGCGCAGGGACTGCTGTTTTGCCTGCGTTAACCGGTTAACCCAGGGTGTTAACCGGTTAACACTGTTATAATTTGTGAAAATGTGTTGTTTTGCCTGCGTTAACCGGTTAACCCAGGGCGTTAACCGGTTAACACTGTTGCGTTTTGCCAGAAAATGTATTTTTGTCCTGCGTTAACCGGTTAACCCAGGGCGTTAACCGGTTAACACTGTTGGAAATTGGAAATTTTGATATTTTAATGTTGTGAACATAATTGGTGATTGGCATATTCTCGTTGATTTCGATGAGTAATTTTGTTGAGTTTATGTTATGAAGTGGTGATATAAATATGTTGATAAGTTGTGTTAAGTTGTTGAAAATACTGAGTTGTAGGCTTGATGAGCCAACGTTGATTATAAGTTGATTATGTTGAAAACATTGTTGTGTTGCTGTTATTATTATGTTGTCGGAATTTAAAGTCGTGTATGCCATGTACATTCATATGCATTAAGTCGGAGCTTTTCTCACACCACGTTGGCCTGGATTGGCAAATTTTAAGTTGAAAGTTGAAGGCTTATGCCTTGATGCCCACTAAAATGGCAATGATTTTAAGTTGGGAGTTTTACTCCGAATGGTACCACATGCATGACGAGTCGAGTCTCATTTGAGTTGCATTTTATGTTGTTATTGAGTTGCATTTTACGTTGTTATTGAGTATGATATTTGAGTTGATGTGCCGTTACTGAATGCAGGATATGATTAGGGTGATTAACGTGTAAATTTACTTAGCATTACATGATGATTTATAATGCTTATTATATCGATTGAGGAACTCACCCTTACAACTATTTTTCAGGTAACGAGCAGTGAGTAAGTAGAAGCTAGTGCCTGGAGTCTAGTGTAGTCTACGTAGTGGGTCGTGCTCTGATAGATGTAACATCGGGACGGGATGTTTTAATTGTTTACTATTGATTGTTGAACCTTTTTACCTGTAAAACATTATATGTTTTGAATGGTTGGTTGATTCTATCCGCTGCGAATTTTGCAAAAATGTTGTTTTGATTTAAATAAAGAGCATGACAGTTATTATGGTGTGAAATGTTGTGTGACACCCTTGGTGCATGATTACTCTGATATAAATATTGTTGTTGTTATTAAATAATTGGGGTATTTTTAGAAGGGTGTTACATTAGTGGTATCAGAGCAGGTCGGTCTGTCCGGCCAGTTGTCGTGTCGTTACTGTCTAACAATTGTGTAATTATTACTAGTCTAACTTTAAGTTGTGTTGTAGTGATAAGTTGAAATGGCTGGAAGGAATGACGCTGCAATGGCTGCCGCAATGCAAGCAATGGCACAAGCTGTGCAGAACTTGCCAAATGCTGGTGGTGATGCTGGATCACGTAGCTTGGCGACTTTTCAAAGAGAGAATCCGCCGGTGTTTAAAGGGAAGCATGATCCAGATGCAGCCTTGGGATGGTTGAAAGAGATTGAGAGAATCTTCCGTGTTATGGATTGCACTCCAGCTCAGAAGGTTCGGTATGGTACTCACATGCTAGCAGTCGAAGCTGATGACTGGTGGCTAGAGACTCACGAGAGGTTGACCGTGGCAGGTGAAGTCATTACTTGGGATGTATTCCGTAGGGAATTCATGAGAAAGTATTATCCGGAAGATGTCCGTGGTAAGAAGGAAATTGAGTTCCTTGAGCTGAAGCAAGGAAACATGTCTGTCACTGATTATGCTGCGAAATTTGTGGAGCTGTCCAAATTTTATCCTCATTACACTGGTGCTGGTGCTGAATTTTCAAAGTGCATCAAGTTTGAAAATGGACTGCGCTCTGAAATTAAGAAGGTTGTTGGGTATCAGAAGATACGCATTTTTACTGAATTGGTTGATAGCTGCAGGATATTTGAAGAAGACAATAATGCTCATTACAAGATTGTCAGTGACCGCAGAGGCAAGCAACATCAAAATCGTGGCAAGCCGTATGATGCTCCAGCTGGAAAAGGGAAGCAAAGAGCTGCTCCGGCTCAGAGAGCTAGTGGGGGAGGTGCTCCTGCTGGTATAGTTTGCTTCAAATGTGGTCAGGCTGGTCATAAGAGTAATGTATGCACTGCTGAAGTAAAGAGGTGTTTTCGCTGTGGTAAGATTGGTCATGCAATAGCTGATTGCAAGCACAAGGAAGTGATTTGTTTTAATTGTGGCGAAGAAGGGCATATTGGAAGTCAGTGTCAGAAGTCAAAGAAATCTCAGACGGGGAGGGTGTTCGCATTGACCGGAACTCAAACCTCCAGTGAGGACAGACTTATCCGAGGTACGTGTTATATTAATGGCTTTCCTCTTGTAGCTATTATTGACACAGGTGCGACTCATTCCTTTATATCTTTGGATTGTGCTGTGAAACTTAAGTTAGAGATATCTGAGATGTTTGGTAGTATGGTGATTGATACTCCTGCGAAGGGTTCAGTGACTACTACTTCGGTTTGTTTAAATTGTCCTTTGAGTATTTTTGGTAGAGAATTTGGGATGGACCTAGTGTGTCTTCCACTAGTGCAGATTGATGTTATTCTGGGTATGAACTGGTTGGTGTTTAACCGAGTTTCTATCAATTGTTTTGATAAGACGGTGGTCTTTCCTGAGATGGAGGAGGGAAAGAGTTTGTTTCTATCAGCAAGGCAAGTGAATGAAGAAGTAGCTGATGGGGCAGAGTTGTTTATGCTGTTAGCAACTTTGGAGGCTAAAGATAAACTGGTGATTGGCGATCTAGCCGTGGTGTGTGATTTTCCTGATGTGTTTCCGGAAGAGGTGAATGAATTACCACCAGAACGCGAAGTGGAGTTCTCGATTGATTTGGTACCTAGTACTAGGCCGATATCGATGGCTCCGTACCGTATGTCTGCTGTTGAGTTAACTGAATTGAAGAGTCAGTTGGAAGATCTGTTGGATAAGAAATTTATTCGTCCGAGTGTGTCACCGTGGGGTGCACCAGTGCTATTGGTTAAGAAGAAAGAAGGTACTATGAGGTTGTGTGTGGACTACAGGCAACTGAATAAAGTGACGATCAAGAATCGGTATCCTTTGCCGAGGATTGATGATTTGATGGATCAGTTGGTTGGTGCAAGTGTGTTCAGCAAAATAGATTTGAGATCTGGGTATCATCAGATCCGTGTGAAAACCGAGGATATCCAGAAGACTGCTTTCAGAACAAGGTATGGACATTATGAGTATTCTGTAATGCCTTTTGGTGTGACTAATGCGCCTGGAGTATTTATGGAGTATATGAATAGGATTTTCCATCCGTACCTAGACAAGTTTGTGGTGGTGTTTATTGATGATATTTTGGTGTATTCGAAGTCTGAAGAAGAGCATGCTGAGCATTTGAGAGTGGTTTTGGGAGTTCTACGAGAAAAGAAGTTATTTGCTAAACTATCCAAGTGTGAATTTTGGTTAGAAGAGGTTAGTTTTCTTGGTCATGTGATTTCAAGAGGTGGTGTTGCTGTTGATCCTTCTAAGATAGAAGCGGTATCTAAGTGGGAAGCTCCGAAGTCTGTTGCTGAGATTCGAAGTTTCCTTGGTTTGGCTGGTTATTATAGGAAGTTCATTGAGGGATTTTCTAAGTTGGCGTTACCATTGACGATGTTGACTAGGAAGGGGCAAGCGTTTGTTTGGGACTCAAAATGTGAAGGAGGTTTCCAAGAGTTAAAGAGAAGGTTAACTACTGCTCCTATCCTGATATTACCGAGTTCGTCGGAATCATTTGAAGTTTACTGTGATGCTTCATTGTTGGGTTTGGGTGGTGTGTTGATGCAGAATAAGCAGGTTATAGCTTATGCTTCAAGACAGCTGAGGGTTCATGAGAGGAACTATCCGACGCATGATTTAGAGTTGGCGGCTGTGGTATTTGTTCTGAAGTTATGGAGGCATTACTTGTATGGGTCAAGATTTGAGGTTTTCAGTGACCATAAAAGTTTAAAGTATTTGTTTGATCAGAAAGAGCTGAATATGAGACAGAGAAGATGGTTAGAGTTTCTGAAGGATTATGACTTTGGTTTGAATTACCATCCGGGTAAAGCAAACGTAGTGGCTGATGCATTGAGTCGGAAATCATTACATATGTCTATGCTAATGGTTAAGGAATTGGATTTAATTGAGCAGTTTAGAGACTTGAGTTTGGTGTGTGAGAGTACTCACAATAGTGTTAAATTGGGAATGTTGAAATTAACAAGTGGTATTCTGGATGAGATCAGAGAGGGTCAGAAATCCGATGTGCTTTTGGTTGATAAGTTGACTCTGGTGAATCAGGGTCAAGGTGGTGAATTCAGAGTTGATGAAAATGGTATTCTGAAATTGGGTAAGAGGGTGTGTATTCCGGATGTTGCCGAACTTAAGAAGAGTATTCTTGAAGAAGGACATCGTAGTGGGTTGAGTATTCATCCTGGAGCTACGAAGATGTATCATGATTTGAAAAAGTTATTTTGGTGGCCGGGAATGAAAAGAGAAATTGCGAGTTTTGTTTATTCTTGTTTGACTTGTCAGAAGTCAAAGATTGAGCATCAGAAGCCGTCTGGGCTAATGCAACCGTTGGCTATTCCAGAGTGGAAGTGGGATAGTATCAGTATGGATTTTGTTTCTGGTTTACCGAGGACAAGTAAGAATTTTGAAGCCATTTGGGTGATTGTTGACAGATTGACAAAGTCGGCTCATTTCATTCCGATCAGAATGGATTATCCGTTAGAGAGATTAGCCGAGTTGTATATTGAGAAGATTGTAAGTTTGCATGGTATTCCGTCGAGTATTGTTTCGGACAGAGATCCTAGATTTACATCGAAGTTCTGGGAAGGTTTGCAGAGAGCTTTGGGAACTAAGCTGAGATTGAGCTCTGCATATCACCCGCAGACTGATGGTCAGACTGAGAGGACAATTCAGTCACTAGAGGATCTTTTGAGAGCTTGTGTTTTGGAGAAGGGAGGTGCTTGGGATTGCTATTTACCTTTGATTGAGTTTACCTACAACAATAATTTTCATTCGAGTATTGGTATGGCACCGTTTGAAGCTTTGTATGGTAGGAGATGTCGGACACCTTTATGTTGGTATGAGTCCGGTGAGAGTGCTGTGGTTGGACCAGAGATTGTTCAACAAACTACGGAAAAGATTAAGATGATTCAGGAGAAGATGAGAATTGCTCAGAGTCGTCAGAAGAGTTATCATGACAAGAGGAGGAAATCACTTGAGTTCCGAGAGGGAGATCACGTGTTTCTTCGTGTTACTCCGATAACTGGTGTTGGTCGAGCTTTGAAGTCAAAGAAGTTGACACCTCGATTTATTGGTCCTTATCAGATTTTGGAGAGGATAGGAGAGGTAGCCTATCGTATCGCTTTACCGCCGTCACTTGCGAATTTGCATGAGGTTTTTCATGTGTCTCAGTTGAGGAGGTACATTCGTGATCCGTCGCATGTGATCCAAGTAGATGATGTACAGGTAAGAGATAACCTGACTGTTGAAATATCGCCTATGAGGATTGAGGATCGAGAGTTGAAGCAGTTGCGGGGTAAAGAGATTGCTTTAGTGAAAGTAGCTTGGGGAGGACCAGCAGGTGGCAATGTGACTTGGGAACTGGAGAGTCAGATGAAGGAGTCTTATCCGGAGTTATTTGCTTGAGGTATGTTTTCGAGGACGAAAACTCTTTTAGTGGGGGAGAGTTGTAACACCCCGAATAAAATAAGAGAATTATTTAAATTAAGTTAATAATATATTTAATAATTTAATTAAATAAATTGAACTATTGGATTATTATTATTATTATTATTTGAAATAATAATTATTGGAAAATATATAAGTTGGAATAAGGAAAAAGAGTTTTCATTTTTAAAAGGGTTTTACGTGAAAACGGAGAAGCTGCAGAGAAGAGGAGAAAAGGGCAAAGAGGAAGAGCTAGAGAGCAAAGGTTGAAGAACGGAAAAGCTTGAAGCTTAGAGATTGCCGGATTATCTCAGGTAAGGGGGGTTTATCGTCGTTTGATGGGTATTATAGATTAACATGTCATGGGAAGTGATAGCCGTTGAATTGACCCTAATTGGGATTATGAATGCTAGAAAATTACGTTGGATGAAACTGTGTTTAGGCTGTAATTGAATATGTGTTTGGGTTAGTTGTGAATTTCCGAACGTATAGCTTTTTACGGAATTGGAATCGGAGGTCCGGAAGTCCTCCAACGGCGGAAAATGCGGAGAACTCTGCATTCTGCCTTGTGTTAGCGCAGGGACTGCTGTTTTGCCTGCGTTAACCGGTTAACCCAGGGTGTTAACCGGTTAACACTGTTATAATTTGTGAAAATGTGCTGTTTTGCCTGCGTTAACCGGTTAACCCAGGGCGTTAACCGGTTAACACTGTTGCGTTTTGCCAGAAAATGTATTTTTGTCCTGCGTTAACCGGTTAACCCAGGGCGTTAACCGGTTAACACTGTTGGAAATTGGAAAATTTGATATTTTAATGTTGTGAACATAATTGGTGATTGGCATATTCTCGTTGATTTCGATGAGTAATTTTGTTGAGTTTATGTTATGAAGTGGTGATATAAATATGTTGATAAGTTGTGTTAAGTTGTTGAAAATACTGAGTTGTAGGCTTGATGAGCCAACGTTGATTATAAGTTGATTATGTTGAAAACATTGTTGTGTTGCTGTTATTATTATGTTGTCGGAATTTAAAGTCGTGTATGCCATGTACATTCATATGCATTAAGTCGGAGCTTTGCTCACACCACGTTGGCCTGGATTGGCAAATTTTAAGTTGAAAGTTGAAGGCTTATGCCTTGATGCCCACTAAAATGGCAATGATTTTAAGTTGGGAGTTTTACTCCGAATGGTACCACATGCATGACGAGTCGAGTCTCATTTGAGTTGCATTTTATGTTGTTATTGAGTTGCATTTTACGTTGTTATTGAGTATGATATTTGAGTTGATGTGCCGTTACTGAATGCAGGATATGATTAGGGTGATTAACGTGTAAATTTACTTAGCATTACATGATGATTTATAATGCTTATTATATCGATTGAGGAACTCACCCTTACAACTATTTTTCAGGTAACGAGCAGTGAGTAAGTAGAAGCTAGTGCCTGGAGTCTAGTGTAGTCTACGTAGTGGGTCGTGCTCTGATAGATGTAACATCGGGACGGGGTGTTTTAATTGTTTACTGTTGATTGTTGAACCTTTTTACCTGTAAAACATTATATGTTTTGAATGGTTGGTTGATTCTATCCGCTGCGAATTTTGCAAAAATGTTGTTTTGATTTAAATAAAGAGCATGACAGTTATTATGGTGTGAAATGTTGTGTGACACCCTTGGTGCATGATTACTCTGATATAAATATTGTTGTTGTTATTAAATAATTGGGGTATTTTTAGAAGGGTGTTACAAGCAGCATACTCCGTAACAGACCGGTTGCCCTGCTTCAATTCTAAGAACTCTATCTCTTTCTTTCCTCTGACATCCTCTGGAAAGTACTTCCTCAGGAATCTCTCTCTGAACACCGCCCAAGTGATCTCAGCATTCCCAGCAGCTTCTAACTCAGTGCGGGTAGCAACCCACCAATCATTTGCTTCCTCTGACAGCATATGCGTACCGAACCTGACCTTCTGGTTATCGGCACACTCAGTCACTCGGAAGATCCTCTCGATCTCCTTCAACCACTTCTGAGCACCATCTGGATCGTATGCTCCCTTGAACATTGGAGGATTGTTCTTCTGGAACTCACTCAGTTGACGAGCAGCTCCCATTCCCACAACATTCGGATTCCCTCCAAGTACTCCAGCTAGCATACCCAGAGCCTCAGCAATCGCAGCATCGTCTCTACCTCTTCCAGCCATCTCTATTCTGAAAACCCAACAAGCTAAAACAATAAGTACTGATAGGGTTACACAACACCTATCACGTACAGGGAAACAGAATAATTACGACTCGACTCGACCGACTATGCTCTGATACCACTAATGTAACACCCTTCTAAAATACCCCAACTATTTAATTAAAATAACAATATATCAATCAGAGTAAATATGAATTAAGGGTGTCACACAATCAATTCACACCATTCACCATAATAACTGTCATGCTCTTTTATTAATTCAAAACATAAAGCATTTGCACAATACGCAGCGGATAGAAATCAAATCAATCATGCAAAACATGTAACACATTACATGTAAAATTATTCAACAAGGTAAAACATCCCGTCCCGATGTTACATCTATCAGAGCATGACCCACTAAGGAGACTACAATAGACTCCAAGCACTAGCTTCTACTCAATCACTGCTCGTTACCTGAAAAATAGTTGTAAGGGTGAGTTCCTCAATCGATATAAAAAGCATTATAAAATATCATGGAATGCTAAGTAAATAACACATTAATCACCCTAATCATATCACACATTCGGTAACGGCACATCAACTCAAATATCATACTCAATACCAACACAATTCATACTCATACTCAATGCCAATACAAACACACGTATAATATTGGAATACATCCATTCATATTATACGCCATACATACATTATGCAATGAGACTCCATGCATGCGGTACCGACTATTCGTGAACATATAGTTCACCTCACCGATCAAATCCAGATACGGCTACCAAGCCCACTAGTCCCACTCATTTGAGACCTAGTGACTCACTCACTAATTCCTCACCATGGGAATTAGCTACCACCCCAAGGGCTATGCTATGCATGCTAATCACCTAGCATTCAAACATCAACAACAATCCACAATGATTTACTCACTAATTCCTCACCATGGGAATTAGCTACCACCATAAAGGCCACAATATGCATGCTAATTCACCTAGCAATGCAACATCATCAACAACAATCCACAATGGACATATGCTCACACTCTAAGCCATAAAATAGTCCATTCACCAACACATGCATAATATATACATTCACAACATTATGCATATTTCCACACATCATCAGCATATTTATCACATAATCATATCATGTCATGCCAATTAATCAATCACAGTATTAGCACACTCTACTAATACCTATACTACTCAAAACAACGGGAAATGATCCCTATTATATCACACACCGATATAGGCAACCATCAAATAGGTACACAACATTCAAATATTAATTTTTTTCACTTTTCACACAGTGTTAACCGGTTAACGCCCTGGGTTAACCGGTTAACGCAACACATAACACGCTTTCTGGCAAAACTCAACAGTGTTAACCGGTTAACGCCCTGGGTTAACCGGTTAACGCAGACAGAACAGCAATATTTTCACAACTCACAACAGTGTTAACCGGTTAACGCCCTGGGTTAACCGGTTAACGCAAGCAAAACAGCAATACCTCACAATTCCTAACAGTGTTAACGGTTAACCCCTGGGTTAACCGGTTAACGCAAGACAGAAAGCTGTTCCTGCGCTAACACGAAGCAGAATGCAGAATTCTCCGCATTTTCCGCCGTTGGAGGACTTCCGGACCTCCGATTCCGATTCCGTAAAAAGCTATACGTTCGGGAAATCACAACTCACACAAATACAGATTCAATTACAGCTTTAACACAACTTATCCAACACAATTTCTCAGCATTCAACATCCCAATTAGGGTCAATTCAACGGTTCATCACTACCCATTACATGTTAACCCATAATACCCATTAAACGACGATAAACCCCCCTTACCTGAGTTAATCCGGCAATCCTTTAGCTTCAAGCTCTTCTCTTCTCCAACCTTCTTCCTCTTGCTCTGCCTCTTTGCCCTTTTTCCTCTTTTTGAGCCGCTTCTCTGTTTTCACGTGAAAACTCTTTTTACCAAAATGGAACCCTTTTTTCCTTATTTCCAACTTATATATATTCCAATAATAAAATCCAATAATAATAATAATAGTCCAATAATATTCCAAATTATTTAATTAAATTAATAAATATAATATTAACTTAAATTAAATAATTATCTTATTTTTATCGGGGTGTTACATATAGCACATAGACATGTGTCATATCAGTTGAGAAGAAAACTTGATGACAAGTCGAGTCAGATGATCCTGATAGGATAATATTCGACTAGAGGGTACAAGTTGTTCGACCCAGTGAATAAACAAGTGGTGATCAGCAAGGACGTGATCATAGATGAGCTTAAGGAGTGGGATTGGACTGAGAATGTCAAGAAAGATTCAGTGAGATTCTTTTGTGATGAACCAGCTAGTGAAGTCGAAAGAGAAGTTCGACAGGAAGAAATCAGAGGTGAAGCAAGCACAAACAGACCTCAAAGAACAAGACACATGCCTGCAAGGTTGCAAGAATGTATGATTACATCAGATGTGGTCAATGAAGAAGGTGAGCTGGTACATTATGCTTCCCTACGTAGATGTCAAACCTGTCAATGCAACTGAGGCATTGAAATATGAAGGTAGAGAAAAACAAGAAAGATGGGGGGGGGGGGGTGAATTGTTTTTCCATACAATAAAAACTTTTGGAGTTTCTACACACATAATTTAAAGATAAACAACACAAAAGTTATCATGGTTCGCATGAAATTCAAAGCTACTTCAGTCCCCCTACCAAGGTGATTTCTCCTTCAAAAAGGACTTAATCCACTAATCTTGAAAGATTACAACAACATCTAAGAGTGCAAAAAGGTCTTTAGCCATCTCAAGTCTACAGACTACACAAGTCACTTACGAAATTTTACAACAACTATTATAGAACTACAAGAAGGTGTTTAGTGCTTTTAGGTAAGAAAAATGAACACAATAAGAACAATTGAATCTCACACTAAGAGCAACAACTCGTGTGAATATGTAGAGCAGACAGTTGAATCAATTATCAAATGTCCATCAAAACAGCGGGCAATTTTTTTTTCAAAATCAGGCTTGCGGACATCAGTTTTATTATTCTATGTTTCATGTAGTTTAACATGGTATGCTCGATTTATTCATTTCCAAGTTTTGGAAAGCCAAGAAATCCATGTTGCAACTTGAAATTTTTCTAGAAAATTCAACTATCGTATTTTGAGTTTCAACTTGTTTCAACTTGTTTCAATCCCATTTCTTGATTCCATTAGCACATTCGGCATCCTCTGAACCTTTTGCAACAATTCTCAAGCTCTGAGACCTTATGAAGTGCTCTAACCAGATCGAGTTTTATCAACTTTTGATCACCATTTGGACAAGGTAGTTTTGAACATCATTTGAACTCAAACAAGTTACCACAATGTAGTCCTTCACTCTCTGGTGTTTTCTATCACACCCGAGTCCGAAGAGGACATATAGTGGTTACATGTTACACCTGAGGGAGAGAGAGTGGTTATCAGTGCACGAGACATGACAATGAGACACTCCTAGCAGCTTATGGGGACAAACCTAATTCACATCAGAATGAGAGGGATCTTGAGGATGTGCAGGTATGGGACTGAATGGTTGAAGGATGGATTATAAGGATTAATTGGTACTACCTATACCAATAAGATGTATCTTATTTTTGATATCCCAGCCAATAAGAACTTCATAGTTAAGTATGCTTGACTTGGAGTAGTATTGGGATGTGTGGCCTTCTGGGAAGTTTCCCGGAAGGCGTGTGAGTTAGGACAAAACATGCTGAAAAGACTCGTGTTGGTTTGTGGGATCAGTCGATAATCCTGAATATAGTCTGAGGCGTTACAAATGGTATCAGAGCCAAACGTCTCCCAGTACGATCTGGTTCAGGGACAAACCAAGCGGAAGCTGGTGGGCATGTAACACCCGAGTCCGGAGATGACTGAGAGTGATTACATGTTACACCCGAGGGCGAGGCAGTGGTTGTCAGTGCACAAGGCATGACACTGAGACATTCCTGGTAGCTTATGGGGAAAAAACCAAAGCCAAACCTCTCCCAGTACGATGTGGTTTGGGGATGAACCAAGCGGAAGATGGTGGGCATGTAACACTCGAGTCTGGAGAGGACAGAGAGTGGTTACATGTTACACCCGATGGCGATGATTATCTTTGATTTTTTTGGATGTTTTTTTTTTTTTTTTTTTTGGAGTTTTTTTTTTTATTTTTTGGGAGTGGTTGTTAGTGCACGAGGCATGCCAATGAGACACTTCTAGAAGCTTATGGGGATAAAAACTAAATTCACATCAGAATGAGAGGGATCCTGAGGATGTGCAGATATGGGACTGAATGGTTGAAAGAAGGCTTATAAGGATTAATTAGTACTACCTATACCAACAAGATGCATCTTCTTTTTGGTAGCCTGACTAATAAGAACTCCATAGTTAAGCGTGCTTGACTTGGAGTAGTATTGGGATGGGTGACCTTCTAGGAAGTTTCCCGGAAAGCGTGTGAATGAGGACAAAACATGCTGAAAATGCTCGTGTTGGTTTTTGGAGTCATTCGATAATCATGAATGTAGTCTGAGGCGTTACATTTTCCCCTAACTTATCTAATGTTGATTAATCGTGTTCATCATTTAATTTAATTTTTCGTGACTTGCTTGTTTCTGAAACTTCTCTGAAATTCCATTTGCTTAGTTTATATAAATGAATTTGGAGTATGAGGTTGAATTCGGGATGAGAAGAGTATCACAATGGTGGTGGTCTCGTGTTCTGAATTTACCAAACGATGAAACTCTGGTGAGAGCTCACCGGAGAAGACGAGCGGAGTTTTCTGAGTTTGGTCAGACACGTTGGAGGAACGAAATGTTCAGATTGGTTGGATTTGAACTTGATTCTGTGTTTTGCTTGCAGCATGTTCCATCGTGTTCTCTAACGTATTGAATGTTGGATCTGCCACGTCAATTAATGTGGCGTGATCCAACATTTGTGTTTTTTCTGATTTTACTTATTTTTCTTTTATTATTTTTAATTACCTTTTCTTTTAAAATTCATAGTAATTTTATTTTTATCCAAAAAATCCCAAAATAATTTCTAAAATTCTTTTATTTTTTATATTTTACTTCACTGATTTTCTATTATTCATGAATTTCTCTTTTCTCCTTTGTTTTAATTGGTTTAAAAATACTTTTTTTTGCAATTTTAAATTATGGAAAAATTATTATATGCTTCTTATTTTATTTTCAACCTTCCATAATTGTCTTGGTCATTTATTTGGTGTTTTGAAGGACTTTGTGGATTTTCCATTTTATTTCTATTTTAAAATTTATTTAAAAATAACTTTGGTGCATTCTAATTTCATTTAATTGCATTTTATATTTGTGTGACCCTTGTGAACTTTTGTTGGTCTTGGACCATGATGATTTGGACTTCAAGTCTCATCAAACTCAATGGATCTTGGGTGTTGATGTGGTGAAAAATTAATCCACCAAAATGGATGATTGATTTTGATGATGACTTGATCAAAGTTTGGGTCCAATTTGGGTGTAATTTCTCTTGTTTCTTTCTTCTTTATCCTTATTTTCCCTTTGATCAATTGGATTGTTTGTGTCCATCTTATTCATGATGTATGGATCGGTACTTGATGAACTTTCATCATTTCAAATCCACCTTCTAAATGATCATGGATCATTTAAGGTACTTTAGGTTGATGCAGAAGTTTGTCCTAAGTGTCATGAAGTATGGATTGAAGTAATGGATCATCCTCATATCCTTTGTGCTTGATCATCCTCTTTCTTTCTTTTTTTGTGGCATGACTTTAGGAGAATGATTTACATATCATTTCTCTAGCATGCATTAACATAAACCTTATTACTGACCGGCCTCAGATAGTTGTGACTTCTACATAAGTCCAATTACGATTGCTTAACATAGCGCTAAATTTATCCCCAAAGCAAAGACATTTTTATATAAGAGATTGTAATTCTCCTACTCCTCACGGTATTGTGTGAAAATGTTATTACTTTTCAATTTGTGAGAGTTAGTGGCATACTTGTTGATTTCATCCAAGTTGGAGCCCTTCTCATAAATGATATAGGTTCATATTTTCATACTTGTGGGTGAATAGTTGAGTGTTCTCCAAAAAATGATCAAACCATCCTTCATTATAATTTATAACCTCATTTACTAACATTTATTTCCAAGTCATTTACTTTATGGTCTTTGACTTTATGCTATTAACTTTATACTTTATGTTTAGCATCCCATATCATATTATTTGTGATTTTGTCATTTGTTCTTTGTCCATTTTGACTTTACTTTCATATCTTTGTAAAGAAAAATACTAATAAGAAAAAACCAAAAAAATAAACTTGGCTATCCTGATTCATGGACTTGTGGTTACTATCCTTGACATCATTGTGGAGTTATGGACTTAGAATTAGGATCTTGACCTTTGCTTTGAGACTTATGATTTGAGACCTTAGAATCCATCTAGTACCTTTGACTTTGGACTTGCTTTGAACACTTGGTTGGGTTACCCTAGTTTCATCTGATACATGGATTATTATTTGCTTATTTTGGCTTGCTTGAGGCTTAATTCAAATGAGATAATTATTGCTTGACTTATGTCATAAAGATTACTATTTCTTGGTTAGATCTTTCCTCCATAACTTTTACTTTATGCTCTAGGATATTCTCTCCTTCTCCTCCCCTTATTTAATTTTCAAAATCTTCTCTCTTTTTCAAAACCTTCTTGTTTTTTAAACTTGAACCACTTTCTCAATAAACCTTGACTTTTGTCAAGTGATTTTCAAAACTATTTTCCTTAATAAATGCTAATTCATCTTAAGCATATGGAGATCAATTTTAAAAGACTTAAAAAAATGCATAACTCACTCAGATCATTTTTGTGCCCTTTGTGCATTTTTCCTTTTAAAACTTTTATCAAGGCATTAGACATAAGTCATTTTCATAGTTGAGATATAATTCTCCTATCTCTATAGGATTTATGATATAACTAATTATTAATTTATTCACTATTAATATTGTATTATTAATAAATTATATAACTAATAATTTAGTTATTTAATTATAGTATTATTTAATTATTTAGTTATATTTATAATAAATAATATATTACTCTTAAAAGTTAATTTTATATTTTATTATTCTGTTATTTTAAAATTAATAAAAGGAACTTAGTAAAACACAAACAAATGGAAAGGACTATTTGGAGGACAAGAATGGGGTCAATGTTTTTCATTAATGCGATCAATACTAGATTATGATATTACGAATGTTTGGTTTGTAATCGATGTAAGACTCTTAACACCCCTCTCGCGTTCAGGATTTATGTCTGGGATGTAGAACTAAATGGTTGGGGCTAACTCAACCCTACAAAATAAACTTGTAAGATGATGATTGTCTCCACTTATAAACACATGTTCAGACCACCGACTGTCTAATGCGGAACTCTTAACGAATCACATAGTCATGCAATTAGACTGAAAAAATACACTTTCATGATCCTAAAGTGTGGACTTGAATTACGGTCGATCAATCAACCATTTGAAATTCTACCCATAGAAAAATGTTGTGACTATGAGAAATTTTAAACTTTTCATAGGTCTTATTCTCATGTCTTTGTTGCATGTTTTTGGCGTACATCAAGACTATCTAGTGCATATACCTAATTTATAGTTAGAGTCTACAACGAATAATTCCCAGTAGTCCCAACAAGGATTATTGACCCAATTATGAAGGAGATATGGTTTGCCACGATTCAAGCATATGAAAACTAAATATAAAGATCGTCCAGGTCGTACCAACTTCCTGTTAGAATTAATTCATTTTCAATAATTTATAGGTAAAATTTGATAGAGGGTATTTTGTATTTCTCATTAAGTCTCAATTGTATTTAAGCAAGTAAGTGGTGTGAACAAATAGTACTTTATTCCTTTTGCAGTCTGTATGTGCAACCATTTTATAATCATTTTAAGAGTACTGAAATGGATCCATAATTGAATCATTTTAATACTATTGACCTTTATGCATGAATATAGTGTTAAATAACAATTCTAAGTTAAATGGATCCATAATTGAATCATGAAGGAAATCACTTTCATAGTAGTATTTTAAGTACTCTTAAATGTCTTAGAGTCAACGCGCGTCAATATTCAGTATAATTTAGCATATTTCGAGTTTACACAAGACCGATGAAAACTCAAATGTAGGGAAGATTTGAAATCTTTAATTTTTATTAAAGAGGGTGTACTTTTGTAATGTGTTTTTCTGAATCTGAAATGATCAATTTATAGGGCAAGTAATGTTGTTTCACAAGGTTGCGACCTATTATGAAACTCGCATTTTCAGCAATAAATTTTACTAATGTTGCAACTTTTTTCCTACTACGATACTTCATGCAGTGTTACTTATTTCAAATTTAAAAACAAACATAAGCAACGACCATTAAAAATAGGAGCAACGACCACTGCCATGTATGGCAACTTGTCGCCATATGTCGCTTGTCGGAGTGCCCCTATAATGTCGTGAGTAGTCTGATTGCTCTGATGCATCGTGCCTAAGTGCTTAAGTGTTGCCTACAGGTCTCTAGTAGCGCCTATACGCCCACACTCATGTCCTCAGATCTGCACCTAGAGCTGGTGGTTTCGGTGTCGCCACCAGCAAATGGGGAGTGTAGAGGAGACAAGTGACATAAAACTTGGGACCACCATATTTGTCCATATGACACTTTATCCTCTTTATCTCTTTTGTTGAGTTAATTAATATAACTTTTTATAATGTCTTTTAAAGTGAGTGATACTTTCTATGTGAGACTATTTCCAATGCATTAATTACCCATTTTTTTACTTGTATTTTTCTTGTCATTTTAGAACATACTAATGGTAATTAGTATTGTTATTAATTACAAAAATCCCCAATTGTTATAATAATGACAAGACCAATTCCAAAAAAAGAGACCAAGAATATTAATAAAGTTAACTATATTTCAATTTGACTATAACCATAGTAAGGACAACACAAAGTCTAATCAAATTGTTAGGTAGCAATGTTTTGAACATGTTATCCCCTATGATTAGATCGACATTACTTGTAGCACCCTAAACCCCAAAACACTTATTTTATAAAAATATGTCGAATAATTTTAACTCAACGATAGGGTGTGACATGTTTTCTCAACATAAAACATATTTTCAAAAATCATAATAAAACAGAGGAATTCAAATATCATTTCAACTTTAATTGTCTCAAATCATAACTCACTTCTTCTAAATAAAAGAAGTTCAATTAAACAACTAACAAAGATAAATAGTAAAGGTAACCCATCCCAGTCCTACACTATTAGAGTGACTCGCAGAACTAAAATAAACTCAAAGCGATAAACTACGAAGAAGGCCGCTACGCCATCCTCTAACTCAACAACAACTAAGGATCCTCTACTTGAGTATTTGTACCACAGGAGTAAAGAACAACACGGAAATAAATTTGGGGTGATAATACATTCATAAATGTTAATGGTGTATAAAGCATTAAGGATAACTCGCTCAATCATCAAACGTATAATCATCCATAACAATCACCATTCACCAACGCAATTATGTATGCAATGCAATCAACACCTCTACTCCAATGCATATGGTACCAAGTTTTGAATATCAGAGTTACGTTATTAATTTATCCATCCACTGATGGTTCCTCTATGAACCTGATTCTCTAAAACCAAAACTCATTGCAATTCCCTACTTCTGAACCTAGAACTCGTCATTGGACTGAAGTCCCAGACTCGTCACTGGTCCCACTTCTGAACCAGAAACTTGTCTCTAGACCTAAGTCCATACATATATCCTGACATATATGTTGCATGAAAAGCAATAGACAATATCGATGAAAAAATCATCGTTGGTTCATTTCTGAACCCACATTATCGCCAATATAAGGCCACCACAGTTCTTTTGTCATACCCTAAATTTTAGCCTGAGTTTACACTCACATCAATATAGCATTAATCAATCCATTTTTTCGTGCATTTATTCCTTAAAGGGTTTATCAGGGTTTGGATGAAAATTCAGGAGTTTTGGTATTTTATCTGATCTTGATGACGTTCATTCAGTCATCTGTTGATTGAGAAGTTAAAAGATTTGATTTCTCAATATTAGTGCATCGTTTATTTCCATTTCATAATGATTTCAGAGGATCGGAGGGTGACAGTCAAGAGTATCATCTTTATCTGAATCCTTTATAAGTCTTGTTTATGTTTAAGAATGAAAAGCAAGTGGCTCAAGAGAGATTCATATGCATCGGATTGTCCATTCATGTTTATTTAGTCAGCAATTCAGTAGATTCACGAGACGTTTGCATTTTATAGTTGTCATGACATGTATTTCATTTTGTATAACACTTGAAATATCAGCTAATGAACTTTTCGGATCTACAGATAGACCGGTCGAATTGTTTCTCAATTGTAGGTCAAATTAGCGTGCAAAAAATTTCAAAATTAAGCTTAGAGACGTCAGTTTATTTAATCTACGGTTCACGCAGTTTAACTTGACGTGCTCGGTTTAATTCTCGACTACCTTTTCAATCACATTTCGATCAGCCTGAGTCTTTTAACCGATCATTTTTATTTTAAAATTTTATCGAAACATGTATATTTCAGAGAAGTTTATTGCATGCTGATAATTTTGGTGCATTAAATATAATTTTTTGGGCATTTTTACGCCCGATTTTTGTTTGTTTTTATCCGTTTTTTAGCCAATTTAATTAGTGGGAATAATTCAAATAAATTATGTTTGTAAATATAACTTTATTTCCATTTTATTTTTTATTTTTTCATTTATGTTTGTAGATATGATTTTATTTGTGTTTTATTATTTTTATTTTATTTATTCCATTTTAAAAAAAAATCTTTGACTTTTATTTTATTAGAACTAAGTGTTTTAAGAGAAATTAAGAAAGTTTCCCTTCTAACCAAGTGGACAAATACTATCATTTAGTTGGGGATTGACTTTTGGAAGAGACCAATCGAACTAGCACATGGCAATCTCTGTTACACATGCCGAAACAAGGACAACAACCATTATGAACTTTTCGAACAAATCTATACCTCCTACTACCACCTTCCTCTCCACTCTCTTTTCTCCATTCACCCAACAACAACACTATAAAAGTTTCATCCAAACTTAAACCTGCAACACATACCTTCACTTCATACTCTACACACTGTTAATTTTAGAGAGGAAGTACACATACAAATAGAAGAAAACTGCTATTTTATTCTACTTTCTAAGATGGAAACAGTACTACTTAAAATAACTTGAAAAATTCAGCTAACCACTAAGTCCTATTAATCTGGATGCATATAGCCCATGTCTATTGATTTCAACTGAACTTCCTATAAACTTGAACAACTCTGATCAAAGCATAAATAATAAATAAAACAATAATAAATAATATTTCTAACATTCTCCCTTAAACTGAAAGTCTTCAGACATTCAGTTTATCACACACACCCAACAATGCTCTAAGCTTCTGAAATGCATCCACCTTCAATGGATTTATCATTATATCAGCAACTTGGTCTTCAATTCTGCAGTAGTGAAGTTCAATCACTTCATCCTTTGTGAGATTCCGGATAAAATGAAATTTCATGTCTATGTGTTTGCTTCTTCCATGTAAAACAAGATTATTGGACAGTTTGATAGTTGAACTGTTGTCACAGTAAATTACAGTAGCATCAACTTTCCTTTCTTGCACAAAATCCATCCCTTCAAGAATCCTCCTAAGCCAAATTGCTTGACAAACACATGTTGTTGCAGTAATATATTCTGCTTCGATAGTTGATAGAGTAACTATCTCTTGTTTCTTTGATGTCCATGAGATGGCTCTAGAACCCAGCATAAAGACATAGCCAGAAGTACTCTTTCTATCATCAGTATCTCAAGCATAATCATTATCTTCTAGCCAGTCAAATATGAATTTTCTCCCTTCTTGTAGAAAATCCAAAACGAGTAGTACCTCATAAGTACCTAAGATTTCTCTTTGCTACCAAGAGATGACTCTCCTTAGGATTTTCCATATACCTACTGATCAAACTTACAGCATGCATGATATCAGGCCCTGTTCCTATTAAATACATCAAACTCCACACAATTTTATTGTAAAGGTGGCTATCAACCTTCTTTTCATCCGAACAAGTTTCAAGCCTACTTGTAAGACCCCAATTTTGACCCTAAGATCCCCCATGTTATCTCATCATATGCATTGGCTTTAGGATCACACTTCGGCATTCTCCTTACCCCTCATTCATTGGGTTTACATGGGAGATATCACCAAGCACATTTGATTTTATCATACATTGTTTTTCCTTGTTTACTAACCCAAATACCAAAAATATGTCAATGTATAGTTTACTTCTTTTGTAGGTAGTGCTGTGTTCACCAAAGCCTCGTCAAGCTCATATCTAGGATTTAAGACCCTTATTTCAAGGGATACTTAAAAATTCATTATCTTATGCATATTATCTTCCATGAGTCCCAAAAGTCAATATAATTGCAAGCTAGCAAGGTGGTTCATGGTGGTTGACCAGAGGAATTCATCTGATCAAAACTGGAGTTCCCTAGACCCTATCTCCTACAATGTTTGTCATATGAAAATGATTCCAAGATAAAAGTTACTATAAATAACATTAAAAACAACTTTCATGTAGAGGTCTATATCTAGTGCTTCTTGGAAAGTCATTTTTTATGATGAAAGATTATAGATCATTTTGTCTAAATCCTAATTTGGAGGTCAACTTCCCAAGACCATAACATGCTCAATTTTTATGAGATGAAAGATTTACAAGTTGCACAATCAAATTAAAGATGTCTACTTTAACTTTGATGTTTTGATAAATAGAAAATTTTAATTTTATGTGCATGTGATATAAGGATACATTATAGGTCATCTTGGACCAATGCCATTAAACAAGTGATTTTCCTCAAGTTCCAAAATGTATAACTCCTTCATATTAAATCCAAATGAGGTCAAATTTGTGGATATTTTGAAGGAATTTGAGAGAGCTACAACTTTATTGAAGGGACGTTTCTCATTTGAAGCTCACGTAAAAAGTTAACCAAGGTGGAATAAGTGAACATATGGCTTGACACTTAGAAAATTTGTTGACATGTTTGATTTTCCCAACTTCCACCTCAAAACTCATCATGATAAAAGCTTCAAATGAAAAAGTGTTCAACATTAAAGTTGTTCATCTTGATCTAACCTTTCCAAAATTCAAATTTAATTTATTTTCAACAAGATTTGAATACGTTGCGCATGGCTTGAACATTGGATCATCATTTGGCAAGATTAAACTTAAAACTTCCATACACCATTGCATAGCATTCCAACATGATCTCAGTATTGCTTGTACTCAATTATGGATCATAAGAATTGATTTCATGGGCATGTACACGCTCATGCACCCATGCAATGTACATTGCTATTTTTGAATTTCATTTCAAGTGTGAAAATATCAATCCATTTGGCTATAAATAGAGCCCTCTATGCTCAGACACAAGGACCCTGTGGGCCAGCTTTTAATCCATACCTACAAACCCTCTCATTTCAAAGGATAACCTTGATAATTTCCATTGGAAATTGAGTTTGAATCTCATTGTTTTGAGATTTGAAACTCCAAGAGTTCTGAGCTTTTCATCCATTCAATATACTTCTTCAAGTGTCCTGAACAAGATCAAGAGCAAGATCAATCAAGCACAGACCTGCATTGAATGTATTTTCCAGAAATTTTCATCTCTTCGATTCTCACTCAATTCTCCAAAATTCTCTTGGATCATTGGTTGTCTGAAGTCCTACCAATGTAAGTAACAAGATTGAGTTGCTTTGAGGTCAAATCGAAGCAACTCAGATCGTGCAACTCAAATTTTAACTCCTTGTATCTCTGAATATACTTGGAGTTAGGATAGATTGAGGCCAGATTCGAGCTCAGTTGTCCTTATTTTTAATTTTGGTGATGGTTGTGGATGAATCAGTTCGGTGAAGCTCACCGGAGAAGGAGACCGGAGCTTTGGCTTCGGTGGTGAGTTGACATTCATCTGAGCCACTTGATCCATTTGAAATGATCTAATCTCGCACGTTGAAACTGATTACCACTTGTGTTGCGCATTGACTCATGACCATAGTGGAATGCGCGCTAGCAAAACCTTGATCTGCCACCTCAATTAATGAGGGAGATCAAGTGGTCCACGTTTTTTTTTCATTTTTCTGATTTTCATTTTATTGGTTTATTTTCATTAATTTATATTAATATTAATATGGATCCAAAAAATATGAGAGTTTCACCATAAAAAGTTAAATAAATTCCTCTTTCATTTTCTGAATTAAAAATATTTTTTGGATCATTATTAATATTTTTCATGATTTAATTGATTTTGTGAATATTTTTAATTATTTAAAAATAGTTTTAAGTTTCCAAAAATTATGAAAAAAAAAATCTCAAAGGTCCTTTGACCTTGTTTTACCTATGATAAATCTTATGGCCATTTCTTTGGTATTTTGATGAGGTTTTAGGATTTTGATAAACCATAATTTAATTTAATGCATATTTTAATTGATTTTAATTATTTAAATGCAAAATAAATTGTGTTGAACTTCTAATTTTGACTTGTTGAGTTTGACTTGTGTTGTTGGGCCTTGGTCAAGGTTGATTTGACTTTCTTAAGTTAAAATCATTGGATTTAGGGGATTGATGAAATGTGCATTTCATCTCCCAAAATGAATGAATGATTTTAATTTGATAAAAGTCCTCCTTTGACCAATTTGTGTTGATTTCATTCCCCCCCCCCCCCCTTCTTCATCTCAACCCCCTTCTCTATTCATTCATATCATGAACCTATAATATCTAATATCCTAAGGCTAGTTGATTGCAAAACCAACATGAGTATGGATGAGATTAGGTCCACTCTTTTTCATATTATTTTTGTGTGTGGTATGTTTTAGGATCATAGTTCATTATACTAAGTCTCTAACATGCATTAACACCAAAATTTCGATTGGCCGACCTCAAATAGTTATTACTTCTATATAAGTCCAATTACGATTTCTTAACATAGCGCTAAATTTGTGACACCAAAAGGCATAGCATTCTAGTAAGTGAGATTGTAAGCACTACGCCAAATAAGGGAAAAGAGGGCGCTTTTTTTGGCCTATAACAGCGCTTTAAAGCGCCCTCTAATCTGGCGCTGGCATAGGTAAAGACAACGCTTTTTTTCCTGGTGAAAGCGCTCTCTAAAGTGACTCTTTAAGCCCTTTAAGGGCCACTTTAGAGGGCGCTTTTTAAAGAAAGCGCCCTCTAAAGTGGAAACTTTTAAGGGTTTAGAGAGCGCTTTTACTGAAAAGCGCCCTCTAAAGTGGAAATTTTAAGGGTTTAGAGGGCGATTTTACTGGAAAGCGCCCTCTAAAGTGGAAATTTAAAGGGTTTAGAGGGCGCTTATTTTGGAAAGCGCCCTCTAAAGTGGGTGGTTATTTAAAATTTTTTTTTTAAAAGCGCTATATTTATTTATTTATTTTAGACAACCTGTATATTGAAGCAGTACACCCAAAACTGTATAATTTGAAGCCGCTTTTCACACATTGCATTCAACAAGCCTTATATACAACAATCCATACATATATACAACAATCCACTGATATAATCGTTTAACTTCTAAAGATTCTAAATATACAACCAATTCATAACTTAAAAAGAAATAAAACTAAGTAGCAAAAGCATCTCTGAGATGTATGTTTTTTTTGCTAGCTGCAGTCTTCTTAGCAACAACCTCTTTTTGTTCAATATCAATAGCATGAACCTAAAATATCATAAAATTAGTTAGGTGAAGTATAAGATCAAGAATTAACATTTTCTATGCATAAATATCATATAATTGTGTTTATACCTTTTTTTTATGCAACTGACTCGATTTACTGCGTAATCCCCTTATATTTTGGTCCCTTATCTTTTGAAGATAGAATTGATATTTGTTTAGATGGACATGTTCCATTGTCGTAGAGGGATACTTTCAAATATCCAGCATCATCATCTACGCGAATGAGGCTTGACGACAATGGAACATCTCCATCTAAACAAATATCAATTGATACTTTCAAGTATCCCTTGCCCCTTGCACGAATGATGACTTCATAATAGCCATTTTACCTGTAATAAAGAAAACAATAAAATCAGATGACAAATATAAAAACAATTAAAATCATAAAAGCCATTTTACCTGTAATAAAGAAAACAATTAAAATCATTTGACCTGCACCTTTTTCACTAAGTTCTCTTTCTTTTTTGGTTGGAATATGTTCTACGTGTCTCTTAACAACACGGACGGTTGGATTGATCCAAATACCCTCATTATGATCATTTCTAATATATGAATCATTTGATATAATATTCTCATCTTGATCATTTCTGGTAAACGATTCAATCTCAACATCAATATCACCTTGATCTCCAGTGTTTTCATCAATTACTTTGTTGGAAAAAAGAACTATAGACCATTTCGTACTTTTCGGATCATTGACATAGAACACTTGTCTAGCTTGAGAGGCTAGAATAAAAGACTCATCTTGTATCCCACCCTATTAAGATCCACTTGCAAAAATCCTGACTTATCCATTCGAATGCCGTTATTATTTTCAACCCACTTGCAACCAAATATAGGAATTTGAAACTTCTCATAATCAAACACCAAATGCGCTCGATAACACCAAAATACGACAGATTTGCAAATTTGGGTTTAAGTCCTTCACACTTGATATGTGCATTGCTTCAGCTACCACGGTGACACCACTATTCTGCATAGTACTTTTATCATCTTGTTCTTTGGTATAAAATGTGTATCCATTAATCGCGTATGCGCTATAAGAAAAAACATGGAAACTTGGACCATATGCTAAGCATCTCAACCTTCTGTTATTGAAGCGGGATCTGAATAATACTTTGAATAAATATGATCCTTAAACCAAGGTATAAAACATAGATTGTGCTCTCGTACTATCCAATTTTCATTTCTATTGGGATTTAAACCTCGGAGAACATCCTTGTGAATTTCAACATACGGCTCAACCTCATTCTCATTGTGCAGAACATACAAATGCACTTGATCCCGTTCGACCCTTGATACTGCCACGATTTTATTTCCAATTAGATTTTTTCCTTTTCTTTTCGACAAGCTGAGACTTGGGGAGTCCGATTGACTGAACATTAGACAAATGTTCAGTACAAAACTCAATCGCTTCTTCAACAATGTATCTTTCAACCATACAACCTTCTGGTCGACTTCGGTTCTTCACGTACCCTTTTAATATTTTCATATAACGTTCAACAGGGTACATCCATCTCATATAAGTTGGTCCACACAATTGTGTCTCTTTCACAAGATGAAAACTAGATGTACCATTATGTCAAAAAATGATGGAGGAAAAAACATTTCAAGCTCACACAAAGTAATAACGATTTCTTTTTGCAACATTGGTAAGATCGCAGGATCGATCACCTTACTGCAATTGACTTGAAGAAAGAACACAACTTAGTTATAGAGCTTCTTACTTTTTCTGGAAGAATAGAACGTATACCTATTGGGAGAAAATGTTCCATTATAACATGGCAATCATGGGTCTTTAAACTCTTTAACTTGATGTTTCATAGACACAAGTCTTCTAATATCTGAAGAGTACCCTTCTGGAACTTTAACTTCACTTAGAAACTTACACAATGTTTTTTTCTCCTTTCTAGATAGAGTATAAGCAGCAGGCGGTAGATATGCTCGTTTTCCTTTCTTCAAGGGTCCTAATTCAGTTCTTATTCCCATCGCTATCAAGTCCTTTCTTGCCTAAGGCCATCCTTAGACTTTCCTTGTATATTGAGTAACGTGCCAATAACACTTTCAAATACATTTTTTCAATATGCATAACATCAAGAAAATGTCTCACATACAAGGACTTCCAATACGGCAATTCAAAAAAAACTGACCTCTTCTTCCACCCACTTTTGACAAGTGTGTGGGCAAAAGGCTTGCCAAACTGAGTATCCAAATCTTTCACCTTTTCAAAAAATTTGATCACCCGTCAATATAGGTGGAGCTCTGCCTTGTTCTGTCTCTCCATTGAACGCCTTTCTCCATCCACGGTAGTGATGATTTGAATTTAAGAATCTCCGATGACCGAGAAAGATATTCTTCTGACCAAACTCCAAGCGCTTCCAATCTGTTTATCTCTCACAAATAGGACACGCACATTGACCTTTTATGCTATACCCTGATAGATTTCCGTATGCTGGAAAATCATTAATTGTGCCAAACAACATCGCCCTCAAGTTGAAACTTTCTTTCCTATATCCATCATAAACCTCCACACCGGTCTCCCACAAAATCTTTAAATCTTCGATTAAGGGCTTCAAGTACACGTCTATGTCATTCCCTGGTTGTTTAGGTCCAGAAATCAACATAGACAACATCATGTACTTACGCTTCATACATAGCCATGGAGGTAGGTTATAAATCATAATAATCACAGGCCATGTACTGTGTGAGATACTCTGGATACCGTGTGGGTTCATTCCATCAGTAGATAATGCCAAGCGAAGGTTTCTTGATTCTTCTCCAAATTCAGGATAATCATTATCAATTTTCAACCACTGTGGTGAATCTGCCGGATGTCGATACTTTCCATCTATAATTCTTTCATCTGCATGCCAGGTCAAGTGTCTTGAATCGGTTTCACTACGAAACATGCGTCTAAATCTCGGAATAACAGGAAAATACCACAAGACTTTTGCTGGAGACAACTGTGTTCTTATATCGCGAGACACCGCATTTAGGACACTCATTTAACGATGCATACTCATTTCGAACAAAACGCAATCGTTGGACATGCATGTATCTTATCATAGCTCATGCCAATAGAGCACAACATCTTTTTGGTCTCATATGTTCGATTGGGAAGAACATTATCCTCAGGAAGCATATCTTTCAAAAGGGCTAATAACTCTGTGAAACTTTTATCCGACCATCAATTGCCCGCCTTTAAGTTGTACAACTTTAATACCGCAGACAATCTTGTGAATTTAGTGCAACCATCATACAAAGGTTTCTCTGCATCACTTACCAACCTCTCAAACATTTCGGGACAATCCTTAAGATCTCCTTCAAGTGCTTCTGCAATCTCTTCAACTCGATCACAATCGTATGTATCTGCGCCACTATAGTTTGAGGCATAGGTCGTACTATCCCCCGGTTCAACATTCTCGTTACTTTTCTCACCATGCAAATTCCAACATGTATAACTTCGATCAATTCCATGCCTCATTAGATGCGATGTCAACTGAACTGCGTCAACCATTTCCCATAACAACAACCCAAGCAAGGACATATCATTCTACTGGGGTCTTCGGCGTGCGCAACGGCAAACTTAACGAATTCTGATACCCCATTCTCGTACTCTCTCGACAATCGATTGGAAGACATCCATGTATTATCCATTACTAATTAGAATAAACAAAAAACAATTTCAGAAGAGAAACCAAAAATGGGATGAGACAAAACAATTTCGCTTTATTGAGTTAGTCTCTATGCAGGGCATTCATGTCTCCATTTACTCTATCAAATAACATCCATACCTAAACTTTAAGTTACTAGCTACGCTATGTACGCTAAGTTACTAGAATCAAAGGTTTCTAATGTCTCTATAATGCAACCATAACCGAACCCTAACAACAGTCTTTGAATGTGATTCATAGCGATATCAAATTCAGCAATTTAAAAACTAACCGTCAATTGCCTAATAAACCCAAACTATTTAAATGACTATGAATATTGATACTTTACAGGTCGAAACAAACGTAGCATAGACAACAATAACATAAAACTGAAATGGGGCAAAGCTAAAACAAAGCAATAGTGCAAGTAATAATGTATGCATCGTGTACCTTTGATTGGTAGAAGGAGGAAACGTCGTAGATCTAACAGAGGTGGAAGGAGAACGCCTTAGAAGTAGCGAAAATCGTAGCAGTGAGAACCTAACGTGAAAAAGAACGAAAATAACAGAGAGTGAAATAACAAAACGCGCAGTATGTTATAATTTTAATGTTTACTAAAGGGGACCTTAGAGGGCGCTTGTGGAAAAAAAGCGCCCTCTAAAGGGGGCCTAAGAGGGCGCTTATGGAAGCGCTCTCTAAGGCTTTCCAGAAGCGCTTTATAAACTGGAAATGCACATGGACTTATAACAGCGCTTTATTAAAAGCGCCCTCTAAGGGTAACCTTAGAGGGCGCTTTCTAAAAAGCGCCATGTATTGTTGTCCCTCTATCTCCTCCTTATTTTTTCGCTTCACCTTAGAGGGCGTTTTATTACAAAAACGCCCTCTAAAGTGCGCTGTCTATTGCTCCTTATTTTTTCGCTTCATTTTAGAGAGCGCTTTTGTAATAAAGCGCCCTCTAAGGTGCGCTGTCTATTCTAGTTTTGCGTAGTGAAATTAACATGACTAAATAGAAGTTATGTTATGTCATGCAAAAGGAGAATCCTAAAATCCAACAACATTTAAATGAGATAGCATGAATTAGTATAGCTTTGCCCAAAATCATTGCAACGGCATGAATATCCAATTCATTAAAAAAGGACTCCTACAACAAAATTTTCTAATTAAATATGTGATTTAGAACTTTAAATTCTCTATGTGATTAAAATAGATTCTATTTTATACAAACTCCATTTATATTCAGCATTATAATAAGAGAGTATAACTAAATTTCTATACTTAAAAGATAAAATGTTTTTTGTATTTAAAAAATGTTTTTTATAATATAATTTTTTTTAACTTTGTTCTTTTTAAACTCAAAGATTAATTTTAAAATCTGATAACTTAAAAAATATATTATTGAAGATCAAATCATAATCAAAATAATAATTTTTTAATAGTTATATTTCAAAAATATTTTTTTGAAAAACTATTTATTAAGTAAATTTTTTAAAATTTTAATGTTAAAAAATGTTTCAATAATATAATAAAATATCTAAAATAACATTTTAAGAATAACTACTCAAACCAAATTATTTAAAACTTTATAAAAAAAATATATAAACTTTTTACTCAAAAATATATAATATTATAAAATCAGTTTTGAAAAACCTTAAACAATACTATAATAAAAATTATTAAAGATATTCTCTATATTTTAAATATATCCATTTTTTATAGATTAGTTTTCATTTTATGTATGTATAAATGAATTTGATATTATTATTTAAGTAGTTTAGTAGTTAAAATTCATTTTTAAAGATGAATAAGTGAGATATTCAGATTTAATTATGTGTAAATTCATTAAATTTCTGCGCAACTATCAATTTTATATGAGTCTAATTTTTAATCCCTCAGTCTCATAATAAATGACCCATTTGAAATAAATAAACATCGAAAATGAATGGTCAATTTCAATTTCTAATACATTTTTTTAATTTTAACCTCTAATTAATATTACTTTTATTATTTTCAAGGGTATTTTAGTAAAAATGTCTTTCAATTATTTATTTTTCTTAATTGATATGAAATTATTTATTGTGGAACAAAAGAGTAAAACTAACCTGTATTTTATGATTTCAAATAATTGAAGTTATATATGTGTATAATCTTATGTCCTCATTCGCTCTATCTCTTCTTTTCTTACTTGAAGGTTTCTCAACTCTTCTACAAGTTCTTCAAGCTCTTGGGAGTGCCTTTGGAAACACTCATGACTCAACAAAGCACCTCTGTGCACCGTGTTTAGGAAGAAGCGCAGATGACCGATTCGTCTCTCAATTCTTTTGCACTTCGCTTCAATACATGATAGCTTTTCCATCAGATTTTCCATTTTATCTTGTTTTCTTCTTAATTTCAACCACTTTCTTTT
>NW_026112733.1:61775-68000 GCF_024323335.1 Lathyrus oleraceus | reverse complement strand
ATTTCTCGTGAAGTATCAAATCTTAAACATTCCTAAATGTATGAGTGTAAAAAATAAATTCGAATATTTTAAATAAACAATATTAAAAACAATAGTAAGTAGAATTTATGTACCTTCCGTTCGGTTTTAGTCATGTTTAAACTTCCCACGTATGTATATGATTGTTCTTGAACACAACCATTTTTGTTTACCCAATTAATTGTATCCAAAATACACGTCCATCCTTATTTAATTTTCCATCTAAAAGGAATTATCAAAGATGACCTGGGCTGAAAACTCTATCACCTCTCTGCCTTTCTCAACATAATGTAAAACCTCAAGCACACCACAGACAGCGAATGCAAAGCAACAATCTGAAGAAAAAACATAATAGTGAATGAAAAGTTAAATATTTAAAATTTGTTTTAAACTATATAAACTATAATTAAGAAATAATATATATAAAAAAACATACTGCCATATCGTTAGTTTCTGATTGAATAAAAAAATCGCTTCTTCTCCAATCACAATAAGTAAAACAAGAACGGATTATATTTGTGTAAAATTAAAATAAATATTATGATAATTAAATTATTGAAATATTTTTGTAAGAATTTGATATTTGACACAATTTTAATTGAATAAAATATATATTATAAAAATTGTATCTAAATATAAATGTGATAATGTTGGGTTTGGGCTCCTTCCTATATGAAGAAAGGTCTAAATATGATTAGCCCATTTGTCTCACTTATTTAAGCGGAGATGATCAATTTAGAGTCGATAGAGATGGAGAGAAAACAAGGGTTCAAAAGAGAGAAAAGAGGAGAAAAACCTATTCCCGTTTTTGTGCAACCAGACTCACTAAATCGACGATCATGGATTTGTTAACCATTGAATCATACACACATATATATAATAAAAAAAATAAATCACATATATAATAAAGATTTAAGCAAATAATTTAAGTTTCACTCACTCCTTTCAACTTTCCCAATTCTCCGTTCCAAAATATTTGGGCCGCCACATGTGCTATCCTTATCTCATATTCTAATAACTTTCCAACGGTTTTGTACTTTTCTTTTTTGAACTTTAAGTCGTCTTTAAGATCCATTTCTCGTGAAGCATCAAATCTTAAACATTCCTAAATGTATGAGTGTAAAAAATAAATTCGAATATTCTAAATAAACAATATTAAAAACAATAGTAAGTAGAATTAATGTACCTTCCGTTCGGTTTTAGTCATGTTTAACTTCCCACGTATGTATATGATTGTTCTTGAACACAACCATTTTGTTTACCCAATTAATTGTATCCAAAATTACACGTCCATCCTTATTTAATTTTCCATCTAAAAGGAAATTATCAAAGATGACCTGGGCTGAAAACTCTATCACCTCTCTGCCTTTCTCAACATAATGTAAAACCTCAAGCACACCACAGACAGCGAATGCAAAGCAACAATCTGAAGAAAAAACATAATAGTGAATGAAAAGTTAAATATTTAAAATTTGTTTTAAACTATATAAACTATAATTAAGAAATAATAATATATAAAAAAAACTTACTGCCATATCGTTAGTTTCTGATTGAATTAAAAAAATCGCTTCTTCTCCAATCACAATAAGTAAAACAAGAACGGATTATATTTGTGTAAAATTAAAATAAATATTATGATAATTAAATTATTGAAAATTTTTGTAAGAATTTGATATTTGACACAATTTTAATTGAATAAAATATATATTATAAAATTGTATCTAAATATAAATGTGATAATGTTGGGTTTGGGCTCCTTCCTATATGAAGAAAGGTCTAAATATGATTAGCCCATTTGTCTCACTTATTTAAGCGGAGATGATCAATTTAGAGTCGATAGAGATGGAGAGAAAACAAGGGTTCAAAAGAGAGAAAAGAGGAGAAAAACCTATTCCCGTTTTTGTGCAACCAGACTCACTAAATCGACGATCATGGATTTGTTAACCATTGAATCATACACACATATATATAATAAAAAAAATTAAATCACATATATAATAAAGATTTAAGCAAATAATTTAAGTTTCACTCACTCCTTTCAACTTCCCAATTCTCCGTTCCAATATTTGGGCCGCCACATGTGCTATCCTTATCTCATATTCTAATAACTTTCCAACGGTTTTGTACTTTTCTTTTTTGAACTTTAAGTCGTCTTTAAGATCCATTTTTCTCGTGAAGTATCAAATCTTAAACATTCCTAAATGTATGAGTGTAAAAAATAAATTCGAATATTTTAAATAAACAATATTAAAAACAATAGTAAGTAGAATTAATGTACCTTCCGTTCAGTTTTAGTCATGTTTAAACTTCCCACGTATGTATATGATTGTTCTTGAACACAACCATTTTTGTTTACCCAATTAATTGTATCCAAAATTACACGTCCATCCTTATTTAATTTTCCATCTAAAAGGAAATTATCAAAGATGACCTGGGCTGAAAACTCTATCACCTCTCTGCCTTTCTCAACATAATGTAAAACCTCAAGCACACCACAGACAGCGAATGCAAAGCAACAATCTGAAGAAAAAACATAATAGTGAATGAAAAGTTAAATATTTAAAATTTGTTTTAAACTATATAAACTATAATTAAGAAATAATAATATATAAAAAAAACATACTGCCATATCGTTAGTTTCTGATTGAATTAAAAAAATCGCTTCTTCTCCAATCTCAATAGGTAAAACAAGAACGGATTATATTTGTGTAAAATTAAAATAAATATTATGATAATTAAATTATTGAAATATTTTTGTAAGAATTTGATATTTGACACAATTTTAATTGAATAAAATATATATTATAAAAATTGTATCTAAATATAAATGTGATAATGTTGGGTTTGGGCTCTTTCCTATATGAAGAAAGGTCTAAATATGATTAGCCCATTTGTCTCACTTATTTAAGCGGAGATGATCAATTTAGAGTCGATAGAGATGGAGAGAAAACAAGGGTTCAAAAGAGAGAAAAGAGGAGAAAAACCTATTCCCGTTTTTGTGCAACCAGACTCACTAAATCGACGATCATGGATTTGTTAACCATTGAATCATACACACATATATATAATAAAAAAAATTAAATCACATATATAATAAAGATTTAAGCAAATAATTTAAGTTTCACTCACTCCTTTCAACTTTCCCAATTCTCCGTTCCAAATATTTGGGCCGCCACATGTGCTATCCTTATCTCATATTCTAATAACTTTCCAACGGTTTTGTACTTTTCTTTTTTGAACTTTAAGTCGTCTTTAAGATCCATTTCTCGTGAAGCATCAAATCTTAAACATTCCTAAATGTATGAGTGTAAAAAATAAATTCGAATATTCTAAATAAACAATATTAAAAACAATAGTAAGTAGAATTAATGTACCTTCCTTTCAGTTTTAGTCATGTTTAAACTTCCCACGTATGTATATGATTGTTCTTGAACACAACCATTTTTGTTTACCCAATTAATTGTATCCAAAATTACACGTCCATCCTTATTAATTTTCCATCTAAAAGGAAATTATCAAAGATGACCTGGGCTGAAAACTCTATCACCTCTCTGCCTTTCTCAACATAATGTAAAACCTCAAGCACACCACAGACAGCGAATGCAAAGCAACAATCTGAAGAAAAAACATAATAGTGAATGAAAAGTTAAATATTTAAAATTTGTTTTAAACTATATAAACTATAATTAAGAAATAATATATAAAAAACCTTACTGCCATATCGTTAGTTCTGATTGAATTAAAAAATCGCTTCTTCTCCAATCACAGTAGGTAAAAACAGAACGGAATATTTGTGTAAAATTAAAATAAATATTATGATAATTAAATTATTGAAATATTTTTGTAAGAATTTGATATTTGACACAATTTTAATTGAATAAATATATATTATAAAAATTGTATCTAAATATAAATGTGATAATGTTGGGTTTGGGCTCCTTCCTATATGAAGAAAGGTCTAAATATGATTAGCCCATTTGTCTCACTTATTTAAGCGGAGATGATCAATTAGAGTCGATAGAGATGGAGAGAAAACAAGGGTTCAAAAGAGAGAAAAGAGGAGAAAAAACCTATTCCCGTTTTTGTGCAACCAGACTCACTAAATCGACGATCATGGATTTGTTAACCATTGAATCATACACATATATAATAAAAAAAAATTAAATCACATATATAATAAAGATTTAAGCAAATAATTTAAGTTTCACTCACTCCTTTCAACTTTTCCAATTCTCCGTTCCAAATATTTGGGCCGCCACATGTGCTATCCTTATCTCATATTCTAATAACTTTCCAACGGTTTGTACTTTTCTTTTTTGAACTTTAAGTCGTCTTTAAGATCCATTTCTCGTGAAGTATCAAATCTTAAACATTCCTAAATGTATGAGTGTAAAAAATAAATTCGAATATTCTAAATAAACAATATTAAAAACAATAGTAAGTAGAATTAATGTACCTTCCGTTCGGTTTTAGTCATGTTTAAACTTCCCACGTATGTATATGATTGTTCTTGAACACAACCATTTTGTTTACCCAATTAATTGTATCCAAAATTACACGTCCATCCTTATTTAATTTTCCATCTAAAAGGAAATTATCAAAGATGACCTGGGCTGAAAACTCTATCACCTCTCTGCCTTTCTCAACATAATGTAAAACCTCAAGCACACCACAGACAGCGAATGCAAAGCAACAATCTGAAGAAAAAACATAATAGTGAATGAAAAGTTAATATTTAAAATTTGTTTTAAACTATATAAACTATAATTAAGAAATAATAATATATAAAAAACCTTACTGCCATATCGTTAGTTTCTGATTGAATTAAAAAAATCGCTTCTTCTCCAATCACAGTAGGTAAAACAAGAACGGATTATATTTGTGTAAAATTAAAATAAATATTATGATAATTAAATTATTGAATATTTTTGTAAGAATTTGATATTTGACACAATTTTAATTGAATAAAATATATATTATAAAAATTGTATCTAAATATAAATGTGATAATGTTGGGTTTGGGCTCCTTCCTATATGAAGAAGGTCTAAATATGATTAGCCCATTTGTCTCACTTATTTAAGCGGAGATGATCAATTTAGAGTCGATAGAGATGGAGAGAAAAACAAGGGTTCAAAAGAGAGAAAAAGGGAGAAAAAACTATTCCCGTTTTTGTGCAACCAGACTCACTAAATCGACGATCATGGATTTGTTAACCATTGAATCATACACACATATATATAATAAAAAAAATTAAATCACATATATAATAAAGATTTAAGCAAATAATTTAAGTTTCACTCACTCCTTTCAACTTTCCCAATTCTCCGTTCCAAATATTTGGGCCGCCAATGTGCTATCCTTATCTCATATTCTAATAACTTCCAACGGTTTTGTACTTTCTTTTTGAACTTAAGTCGTCTTTAAGATCCATTTCTCGTGAAGCATCAAATCTTAAACATTCCTAAATGTATGAGTGTAAAAAATAAATTCGAATATTCTAAATAAACAATATTAAAAACAATAGTAAGTAGAATTAATGTACCTTCCGTTCGTTTTAGTCATGTTTAAACTTCCACGTATGTATATGATTGTTCTTGAAAACAACCATTTTTGTTTACCCAATTAATTGTATCCAAATTACACGTCCATCCTTATTTAATTTTCCATCTAAAAGGAAATTATCAAAGATGACCTGGGCTGAAAACTCTATCACCTCTCTGCCTTTCTCAACATAATGTAAAACCTCAAGCACACCACAGACAGCGAATGCAAAGCAACAATCTGAAGAAAAACAAATAATAGTGAATGAAAAGTTAAATATTTAAAATTTGTTTAAACTATATAACTATAATTAAGAAATAATAAATATAAAAAAAACTTACGCCATATCGTTAGTTTGATTGAATTAAAAAAAATCGCTTCTTCTCCAATCACAATAGGTAAACAAGAACGGATTATATTGTGTAAAATTAAAATAAATATTATGATAATTAAATTATTGAAATATTTTTGTAAGAATTTGATATTGACACAATTTTAATTGAATAAAATATATATTATAAAAATTGTATCTAAATATAAATGTGATATGTTGGGTTTGGGCTCCTTCCTATATGAAGAAAGGTCTAAATAGGATTAGCCCATTTGTCTCACTTATTAAGCGGAGATGATCAATTTAGAGTCGATAGAGATGGAGAGAGAAAACA
>NW_026112733.1:0-21534 GCF_024323335.1 Lathyrus oleraceus | reverse complement strand
TCCTCCTGCAAACCCCAACACTACTTTTCTCGTTATAATCCCAATGCCAGGTGTGCATATCACTCGATAGCCCCGGGCATGATACAAACGATTGCTGGTCATTGTAGAATAAGGTTCAGGATATGATCGAAGCTGGAGAGATTGAATTTGAGCCTCCGGAGACTCCTAATGTCATCACTGCACCCATGCCCTAATCATGACAAGGCTGTTAATGTTGTGGATGACAACTCCCATATTCCTAATGTAGCTGACTTAGCATCTCCCCTCCTGATCATCAAGAAGAATTTAGTACAAGTTGGTTTATTTCCAGGGTGTGCTGAAAATTGCGATCTCTGCATACTCCGACCCAATGATTGCTTGAAGTTGAGGAAGGGTATTCAACGGCTGATGGATGATCGTATAATTCTCTTCGAAAAGATTCCCAAGGCGGAGAACCCTATTGAAGAAGTATCTGTGATTGCTAGGTCCAAAGTTCCAGTGAAGATTACCGCTATCAGGACGCCTGTGAAGATTACTGCTGAGCCCAGGGTAGCTCCCTTAATCATTACTGCACCTGGCCCAGTACCGTATTCCTCCAGCAAAGCCATTCCGTGGAATTATGGAGGTGATGTTTACATCCATGGCGTAAAGCAAGTCGATAATTCTGCTAATCCTAATGGCATTGTTGGGACTAGTAAAATTACTCGAAGTGGAAAGATCTTTCCTCCAGAAATCTCACCTCCAGTCCCGAAAACCGAGGAAAGGAACCAGTCAACCCTTCTCAGTCAGAAGCACCGGTCGAAGTTACTACTGAAGATGTCGCCAAACAAGAAATGGAAGAAATACTGAAAATCATCCGTAAGAGTGATTTTGATGTGGTAGAATAGTTGGGGCACACCCCGTCTAAGATCTCGATGTTATCCTTGCTGTTATCTTCTGAATCTCATGCCAACGCGTTGATAAAATTCTTGAAGACCGCCCATGTACCTCAAGAGACATCTGTCGACCAGTTCGAAAATTATGTCGCCAACCTGACTGTTGACAATGGCTTAGGTTTTTCCAATGCTGACCTGACACCAGCAGGGAAGAATCACAATAAAGCTCTGCATATCTCCATTGAGTGTAAGGGGATCACCTTGTCTCATGTGTTGATCGATAATGGCTCTTCTTTGAATGTGCTACCGAAAGCCGTGCTCGATAAACTTGACTGCAAGAGCATTGAACTGAAGCCTAGTGACATTGTGGTACGTGCTTACGATGGTGCGAAGAGTGTTGTCTATGGCGAAGTAGCTCTCCCTATCAAGATAGGACCTCAAGTTTTCAACACTACCTTTCACGTGATGAACATCCGTCCTGCCTATTCCTGCTTGCTGGGACGCCCTTGGATTCATGGGGCAAGTGCTGTGGCTTCGTCTCTCCACCAAAAGCTGAGGTATCCAATAGAGGGTAAGATTGTCACTGTGTGTGGAGAAGAAGAGTATATGGTCAGTAGTGTGCATACCTTCAGATACGTCGAGATGGATGGTGAATTCTTTGAGACTCCTTCTCAATCATGTGAAGTAGTTCCTCCGACTAGTCCTGTCCTTAAGCCAACTTCCTGTGTGCCCAAGGTTATTCGTGCTCCTCCTGCTATGGTTTCTCTGAAGGACGCTCAAGCTATGGTTGAAGATGGTAGTCGTATTGGCTGGGGTCAACTGATCAACGTACCACACAAGTCTGACAAGTCTGGTTTGGGATTTAACTCTGAGAAGATAGTCAAGAATCAGATTAATGCTGTAGAAGATGCTGACAGCGATTGTGACCTGGATAGCTGGATTTTCCCAACAATTGGTGACGGACTCAATAATTGGAAAGCTGAAGACACTATCCCGATTTCCTTTAGTCAAGAGTAATTGTTATTGCCTGTTTTAGTGTTGCATTTCTTTAATTTTTACAATTGAACTTAAAGCATTGTGTCTATGCCCGGGGCACAATAGCTAATTTGCTAAGGGTTTTGTCATTTCATAAGCATATTCATATTCAATAAATCAATGGACTTTTTGCATTCAAATATTGCGCTCTTTATCTTTCCTGTCATCTTCCGAAAAAGCTATGTTTTCTTACACACACTCACGTAACGAATTGCAGATCCATACTCACTCTGGATCCTGTTGATAATAGTTCTACTACTGTTCATTATGACTTTGAAAATCCGATCTACCAAGCCGAGGATGGAAGTGAGGAAGATTGTGAAGTACCTAGAGAACTTGCCAGACTGTTACTGCAAGAAGAAAGATCTATACAGCCGCATGAAGAGTCAATCGAAATTGTAAACCTGGGTACTGAAGTGGACAAGAAAGAAGTCAAAATAGGAGCAGGCTTGGAAAACAGTGTCAAAGGAAGATTGATTCAGATGTTACATGACTACATAGAGATTTTTGCCTGGTCCTACGAAGACATGCCAAGACTGGATACTGACATAGTAGTGCATCGTTTGCCGACGAAGGAAGATTGCCGTCCCGTCAAGCAAAAGGTTCGCCGCATGCGTCCTGAAATGTCTGAGAAAATCAAAACCGAGGTTATGAAACAATTTGATGCAGGTTTTCTAGCTGTTACTTCTTATCCTCAAAGGGTTGCTAATGTGGTACCGGTACCAAAGAAGGATGGTAAGGTGCGAATGTGCGTCGATTACAGAGATTTGAATAAAGCAAGTCCCAAAGATGACTTTCCACTCCCGCACATCGATGTTCTGGTAGATAACACCGCTCAACACAAAGTATTCTCCTTCATGGATGGATTCTCGGGTTATAACCAGATTAAAATAGCACCTGAGGACATGGAGAAAACTACGTTCGTGACGCAATGGGGCACTTTCTGTTACAAAGTAATGCCATTCGGTTTGAAGAATGCAGGAGCAACGTACCAGCGTGCTATGGTGGTTTTGTTTCATGATATGATTCATCATGAAATAGAAGTATATGTGGATGACATGATAGCCAGATCTCATACTGAAGAAGAACATCTCGATCATTTATACAAACTGTTCGAGAGGTTGAAGAAATACAAGTTGAGATTGAACCCGAACAAATGCACCTTTGGAGTAAGATCCGGTAAACTCTTGGGCTTTATTGTCAGCGATAAAGGAATTGAGGTTGACCCGGCTAAGGTGAGAGCTATCCAAGAAATGCCAGTTCCTCGTACAGATAAAGAAGTCAGAGGTTTCTTGGGACGTTTGAATTACATTGCCCGGTTTATTTCCCATTTGACCGCTACCTGCTAACCCATCTTCAAGTTACTGAGAAAAAATCAAGAGATGATGTGGAATGATGAATGTCAAGAAGCTTTTGACAAAATCAAGAAGTATCTCCAGGAACCTCCAATTCTGATACCACCAGTTGAAGGAAGACCTCTAATTATGTATTTAACCGTGTTAGAAAATTCAATGGGGTGTGTGTTGGGGCAACATGACGAGTCTGGTCGAAAAGAGCATGCCATATACTACCTTAGCAAAAAGTTTACCGACTGTGAAACAAGATACTCACTGCTCGAGAGAACTTGCTGTGCTTTGGCCTGGGCTGCTCGCCGACTAAGACAGTATATGTTGAATCACACCACTTTATTGATTTCTAAGATGGACCCTATCAAGTATATATTTGAGAAACCTGCCCTCTCCGGAAGAATAGCAAGATGGCAGATGATTTTAACAAAGTACGATATCCAATACACTACTCAGAAAGCAATCAAAGGAAGCGTGCTAGCTGATCATTTGGCTCATCAAGCGGTGGATGATTACCAATCTATGAATTTTGAGTTCCCAGATGAAGATGTCATGCTTGTCACTGATTATGAAGGACCCGAACTGGGATCCCGATGGACTATGGTTTTTGACGGATCTTCTAATGCATTGGGCAATGGTGTTGGCGTTGTAATTATTTCTCCCAGGGGTTGCCATACTCCTTTCACTGCCAGACTATGTTTTGATTGTACCAATAATATGGCTGAATATGAAGCATGTATTTTGGGACTCAGAGCTGCTATAGACCTGCGAATCAAGTTTTTGAGCGTGTACGGAGACTCAGCTTTGGTAATCAGTCAGATCAAAGGAGAATGGGACACAAAACATCCGAATCTCATCCCTTATCGAGAGCGGGTGTTGACATTAATTCCATACTTTGAAGAGATTACATTCGAACATATTCCACGAGAAGAGAATCAGTTGGCAGACGCATTAGCTACCATGTCATCTATGTTCAGAGTCAGATGGAACAATGAAGCTCCCATGATCACCATTGAACGATTAGATGAACCAGCATATTGCTATGAACTTAATACCGAGGGAGTAAAGGAGAGACCTTGGTTCCACGACGTGAAAAGATATTTAGAAACTCATGAATACCCTGAAGGGGCATCCATCAATGACAAAAAATTTCTGAGGAAGTTCTCCGCTAAATTCTTTCTGAGTAATGGAGTATTATACAAACGTAATCATGATTCGACTCTGCTTCGCTGTATGGATAAAAAGGAAGCAGAAAAGATTATGGAAGACATGCATGACGGTATTTTTGGGACTCATTCTAGTGGACATACAGTGGCCAAGAAGATTCTGAGATCAGGGTATTATTGGTCTACCATGGAAGCTGATTGCCACCATCACTCCAGGACTTGTCACAAGTGCCAGATCTATGCGGATAAAATACATGTGCCTCCTGCTCCGTTGAACGTGTTGACAGCACCTTGGCCCTTTGCAATGTGGGGCATTGATATGATTGGAGTGATTAAACCTACTGCTTCCAATGGACATCGTTTCATCCTTGTTGCTATTGATTACTTTACGAAATGGGTAGAGGCAGCCTCATTCGCTTCTGTCACCAAGAATGTGGTGGCACGATTCATCAAAAATAATCTCATCTGTCGATACGGCATTCCGGAAAGAATTATCACTGACAATGGTACTAATTTGAACAACAAGATGATTACTGAACTCTGCACGCAATTCAACATAAAACACCATAACTCTTCTCCGTACCGGCCAAAGATGAATGGCGCCGTAGAAGCGGCTAATAAGAATATTAAGAAGATTATACAAAAGATGACAGTAACGTACAAAGACTGGCATGAGATGTTACCGTTTGCTCTTCACGGTTATCGCACTTCAGTACGCACTTCGACAGGGGCAACCCCGTTCTCTTTAGTCTACGGAATGGAAGCCGTTTTGCCAGTGGAGGTTCAGATTCCCTCTCTGAGAATAATGAAAGATGCAGGCTTAGATGAAGACGAATGGATTCAGACTCGACTCGACCAGATAAATTTGATTGATGAGAAGAGACTTGCGGCTGTTTGTCATGGGCAGATATATCAGAAGCGCATGACCCAGGCATTCAACAAAAAAGTCAAGAGACAGGTGTATCAAATTGGCGACTTGGTGATCAAGCGTATCATTCTACCACAAGGTGACCCCAGAGGCAAATGGACTCCCACATATGAAGGGCCTTTTGTAGTTAAGAAGGTATTCTCTGGTGGAGCCATGATACTGGCTACAATGGATGGCGAAGACTTCCCGCATCCCGTGAACGCAGACATAGTCAAAAAATACTACGCATAAAAGAGACCCGCTAGGTCGACGTACCTAGGCAAAAGTAAGGGCATCCCGGCGAACCAAAAGGGATCGGGCAAAATTAGGGATAGACATATAAAAATGTACACCCGGCAAGTCGAAAACCTGAAAAGGCGGCTTGGGCAAAAAAGGGTATCCTGGTGGACTGAAAACCTGAAAAGGCGGTCCAGGCAAAAATTAGGGATTAAAAGCGTATGACTATGTCCCGTTCTCAGACAGCTTCATCCAAGTTCAAGGGACTGAACAAGCCAATCACTTCCATCCGACAGCAAGGGATGAGATGCTTGAAGACATAATGACAGTAGTGGAATTAAAATCAATAGGACTTTTTCTTCATAGCTTTCTCTTTGTTTTCTCGACAATTTCCTCTTACTAGGATTTCTGTCTCCCTGTACACGAATTGCCTGTTTATAGGCCCTCCTTCAAAATCAATACCATTTTATTTCCAAAAGATGCTTTTGTTTTACCTTTTCTGTTTTGTTTGCGTAAACGTCCATTGATTTAATTTGAATTAATATATGCATTTGAATATAATCAATGTTTACCAAAAATGCATGCATAAAATAGAAATAGCGATTACTACGAGACTTCAGGATGGAGGAGAAGGTCTAACCATGCTTTCCAAGGAATCCGTTGCTAATTCTATTCCCCAGCGAAACCAGTTATTCCCCAGAAGAGGTTGGCATCACCGGACAGACTAGTCATCTCTTCTATCCCCAGCCGGGCTCGGTTGGATGTTTCTGCCATCGGACAGAAATCGAGTGTCCCCAGCTAAGGAAGGGTCATCAATACAAATATCTCCAATCGTAATATGGGGATTTATTTTCCCCTGTAGAGCCCTCGGGAGGAGCCTTTCAGATGCATAATTCATTCATTACATCATTTCACAGCATACGCATGCATACATTGTTCGCATTTATTGTCGAAAGCATAAAACATCTCATGCATCATGACATGGCATGAAGCTAACTTTATTTTTCAGGATAATTTTCCTCCTAAGGATGGTATCTTTAAGCCCATCCTGGCCATTTATCGCAAATACAGCATCTACAAATACGATCAGATACAGTCTAATGTACGGTTTATTCTGATTCAGCTCAACATAGGACTCCTTCCACTCAGATATGAGCTAACGGACGATCCATTCTAACCTTCAACTACTCCAATACGGTCTAACTTACGACCCAGTAGGACCTGTCATTTCTCAGAGGCTACCTAGCGTGTAGTCTAGCATACGACTACCCCTCCCGGATACTGCCTAATGGACGGATACAGTCTAGCGTACGATTCAGTCTGGTATTTCATCCCCAGCGGAGTCACCGGCCTGATGGACGGCTCATTCTGCAACTCGGATACGATCTAGCGTACGATCCGTTCCGATGTTTCATCCTCAATAAAGTCACCCGCCTAAGGGACAACTCATTCTGCGATTCAGATACGATCTAGCGTATGATCCATTCTGATCCTTTATCCCCAGCAGTGTATGACTCATTCGGATCTTTATCTCATCCTGATTCGGCACAGCATATGACTCCTCCAACAAGCCCGATACGGTCTAGCGTACGACTCATTTGGATGATCTTTCCTCAGATACTACCTAGCATACAGTACATTCCGAGGTGCAGTCTAGCGTACGACTACTTTTCATCAGATGCAGCCTAACGGACGGCTCATCCTGCAATTCAGATACGATCTAGCATATGGTCCATTCTGATCTTTTACCCCAGCGGCGTATGACACACTCTGACTCCCCAGTAAAGTCGACAGCCTAATGGATGACCCACTATACGGTCTAGCGTATGACCTAGTATGACACACATGGTTTCAGATGTCGTCTAACGTACGACGCACTCTGAAGCTCTCATCATCAAACTACCTGGATGGCATCTTTAAGCCCATCTCCATCAAGACTAATTAACAAGTGCAAATTCTTGGGGTGTTCTAGTGTTCAATAATCTTCCACCTCCAGACCACGAATGGCGCACTTACCATCCTAACTCTCTCGGTTCAAGAATCTTGAACAGGGGCAGCTGTCATACCCCAAAATTTGCCCATTAATATTACAAGGCATTTCTTAGGCACTCCAACTTATTTTTCAAGGCATTGACCTTAAAGGAACAAAGCCCAGCTCACAACAGGCCCAATCCAGAAAAGGCCCAAACTAGCTTGCTCGCTAGGCGAGCAATTCCTTCGCCTAGCGAACCCTTCGCTATACAGCTCGCCTAGCGAAGCCTGCGAATAATAGAATTTTCGGGCTTCAGTCTGAGCCCATTAGGTCACAACAAGAGCATTATAAATAGCCAAACTTCAGTCAGATAAAGAGAAGAGAAAAAAAAGAGAGGACGACGGAAGGAGACCCTGGCATAGAAACCCTAAAGACTAGTCCAGAGAGGTCGAAGTAAAGAAACCCTGACGGCCGCTCATCCGCACCGAAGTTACCGCCGTCCAACTCCACCCGATACCAAAAGCGATCTTCCAGTTCAGTGTTACAATTCAGCTGCAACAGGTTTGCGCATCACTATTGTTTTATGCTTCCAAGTTGTAATCTCTAAATACATAATGCATCATAATCGAATTTGTGGATATGTAGTTAGATTTTGCATGTGAGTTTGAGTATGCCTGCCTATCCTGAATGTTTGACCATATTATTTCTGTAATTGAATACCATAAGGCGCGCAACATGCTGAGATTATACTGTTCTGAAATTCAAAACCCGCAGCCGCTCGCTAGCACATCGCTAAGCGAGCATGTAGCGAATATTCGCTAGGCCTTCGCTAGGCGAGGCAGAGGCGAACGTGACAGTCACTAATATTTTGGTTGTTATGTCCTATGCTTATCTGATCTATTCTATGTTAATTCTGCGTTGTTTGCCTGACATGCATACTGCTGTGTTCGTTTTGCGGTGTAATCCTTGATTGCACCCTGATTTGGTATTCTAACCCGTTTGCTGAATGTTGCAAAGGTTCACACACCCCAGGAAAAGATTGCTGTTTAGGTCTTCCACTTTATTTGTGGGATATCCTTGTGAAGATCTACCCTAAATTGATTAATTAATTTTAATGTAGTAATTTTAATGTATTATTTTTAATGTATTGATTTTAATGTGGAGGTTCATCCTAATTACCTAATTAACTTTAAAATATGGCCTTTAAATATGTGATCTTGGACCTCTCTTTTGCCTTACGATATTACGGTATTACGGTCATGTCCCGCGAATGTGGGGATACGCTTAGCAAAGACCCTTCGATTAAATCATCATAAAATAAATCATAGTCCCTCGGATGTTGCCTGCGAATATATGATTATGTCCCTCGATGACCCTTCGGTGTAGCCTACGGTTAAATGATGATTGTCCCTTCGAATGCTAAGGTATCCTTACAAATGTTGCCTTCAATGACCAATCAATGACCCTACGATGACCCTTTTACATCCAAAGGATAAAACTACTTACTTCTCAATAGTAAGGACGGTTTTACCCTCATAAGGATAGGAAATGCCCATAAAGACCTTGGGTAGGTATAACTCTTAAATGCTGAATCACAACTCAAAATACTTTTCACACCTCACACTTTTCAAAACATCTACTAGAAAATCACCACTTGGTATACATTCGTACTAGAATCATTACCAAGTTATATTTTTCTAAACAACTTTCAAAACTAAACGAGATAACCACTTTGTATACATTCGTAGACATGAATGCTATTAAGATATTTCTCACTCATAACCCTGTGCCTACCTTGCTTGGAGATATCTTGCATTCCCTTCACACTCGTACTATGAAAAGGCAAGGGACTCTCATGTGCTGCGTACCTTTGTTGGCTAGGTGGTTTATTTCGCACCTTCCTCAATCAGTCTTGAAGAATGATCAAAATCTGAAGTGGCCTCAAAGGATAATGTCGCTCTCCCATTCAGACATCCGTTGGTGTCCTAATATCAAAGAAGATGTTATCATCATTGACCGCTGCGGAGAATTCTCTAACGTACCACTCCTGGGGATAAGAGGAGGTATTACTTATAATCCAGCTTTAGCCCTCCGTCAATTTAGTTATGCTCGAAGAGATGGTCCACATGAGATAATGATCCAAGGCACTGTGTTTGACTATGACACCGATTCCCAAGGCCTCCGTCAGAGATTTGTACGAGCCTGGGGCATGGTGAAAAGAAGCATTCTAGGACAGAAAAATTCTATTCCTATGGAACCTTATCTCAGATGGGTACGCGCCAGAGCTCGTGAGCTTGTCATGCCATATCTTGCAGTCGGACCACTGATTATTGAACCAGAAGTTGAGGGAGGTACTCCTCAGATCATTCCTTATCCAGATATGCCTACCGATGTTGAAGAACTGAAGAGATCCTGGATCCAGTTGAGAGAGGAAAGGGATACTTTTGAGACTCAGTTCGTTGCAGAAAGGAAGAAAGTGTTAGAACTTACCAGTCAGCTTAATGAGGAACGAAGACTCAACGCATATCTTCGCCCAAAAAGAAGTCGCCCCTGGGAGATTTGAGCTTTCATTGTATTTTTTTACTATTATTCCTTTTGTGATGAACATTGATCAAAGAAATTAGCAATAAACAGTTCTCTCTTTTTGGTGGTTTACGCAAAGTTAAATTCCAAAAGTCCTTGAAAACATGTCATACATTGCATAGCATAACATAACATTGCATAACAGGTATTCTCAAAGATCAATATTCTTACGGTCTTCCTTCTGCAACAGAAAAATGGCTCTCGAACAAACTGTCAAAGATCTCCAGGCTCAGAATGCTCAATTCCAGGAGATGATGCTGAGCTTATCCAAAGGGCAGGAGGAACTGAAGGCTCTCTTGCTCGAAAAGAAGAAAGACAAGAAAGATGTGAGTTACATTAACACGGGAAGAAGGCTTAAAAGACAGGCCGCGGGAGTCAAGTTTGGAATTCCGAATGGTCCAGAAGAGGAGACGGAGAATGATTCAGAGGAGGAGAATGTTGATTTCTCCAACCCTGAGGATGACGATGAAGATTATGAAAATGAACAGTACTCTCCAAGAGATGATAAGTACAAGTTGCTGGAAGAACGTATGCTAGCTATGGAGGGTCAGAAGGCGCCCGGTCTGGATTTCGAAAGTTTGGGACTGGTCTCCGATGTGACAATTCCTCGCAAATTCAAGATCCCCACTTTCACCAAGTACGATGGTGCGTCTTGTCCTCAGATGCATCTGAGAGCTTATGTGAGAAAGATTCAGCCGCATACCACTGATAGGAAGCTATGGATCCATTTCTTCCAAGAGAGTCTGTCTGGCACACAGTTGGAATGGTATTATCAGCTCGAGAGCTCTGACATCCGCACCTGGACTGATTTAGCAACAGCTTTCTATAAACAGTACCAGTATAACTCTGAACTAGCGCCTACTCGGCTACAGTTGCAGAATATGACTATGGGATCTAAAGAAAGCTTCAAAGAATATGCCCAAAAATGGAGAGATTTGGCTGGCAGAGTCAAACCCCCTATGACTGACCGGGAATTGGTGGACATGTTCATGGGCACACTGACTGGCCCATTCTACAGCCATCTACTGGGAAGTTCTTCATCGGGTTTCACTGAACTTATATTGACAGGTGAACGGGTGGAGAGCGGCATTCGAAGTGGAAAGATACAGGCAACTACCTCTGCAAGCACCAAAAGGTCCTATCAGGGGAGGAATGAATCAAATGCTGTGTACGGTCAAAAGGGTCGTAACAAGAAGAATCGTGACCATACCATTGGAGCGGTTACGATTGCAGCACCGCCATCTCAAAACTTCCAGCCCAAACAAGACAAGCCAAGAAGGCAGTTTACCAGGATCAATATGACCTTGGCATAGGCACTGCAGGGTATGCTAAAAGCAAATTTGATTACCCTCAGAGATCCTCCTGCAAAACCCAACACTACTTCTTCTCGTTATAATCCCAATGCCAGGTGTGCATATCACTCCGATAGCCCCGGGCATGATACAAACGATTGCTGGTCATTGAAGAATAAGGTTCAGGATATGATCGAAGCTGGAGAGATTGAATTTGAGCCTCCGGAGACTCCTAATGTCATCACTGCACCTATGCCTAATCATGACAAGGCTGTTAATGTTGTGGATGACAACTCCCATATTCCTAATGTAGCTGACTTAGCATCTCCCCTCCTGATCATCAAGAAGAATTTAGTACAAGCTGGTTTATTTCCAGGGTGTGCTGAAAATTGCGATCTCTGCATACTCCGACCCAATGATTGCTTGAAGTTGAGGAAGGGTATTCAACGGCTGATGGATGATCGTACAATTCTCTTCGAAAAGATTCCCAAGGCGGAGAACCCTATTGAAGAAGTATCTGTGATTGCTAGGTCCAAAGTTCCAGTGAAGATTACCGCTATCAGGACGCCTGTGAAGATTACTGCTGAGCCCAGGGTAGCTCCCTTAATCATTACTGCACCTGGCCCAGTACCGTATTCCTCCAGCAAAGCCATTCCGTGGAATTATGGAGGTGATGTTTACATCCATGGCGTAAAGCAAGTCGATAATTCTGCTAATCTTAATGGCATTGTTGGGACTAGTAAAATTACTCGAAGTGGAAAGATCTTTTCTACAGAAATCTCACCTCCAGTCCCCGAAAACCGAGGAAAGGAACCAGTTAACCCTTCTCAGTCAGAAGCACCGGTCGAAGTTACTACTGAAGATGTCGCCAAACAAGAAATGGAAGAAATACTGAAAATCATCCGTAAGAGTGATTTTGATGTGGTAGAACAGTTGGGGCACACCCCGTCTAAGATCTCGATGTTATCCTTGCTGTTATCTTCTGAATCTCATGCCAACGCGTTGATAAAATTCTTGAAGACCGCCCATGTACCTCAAGAGACATCTGTCGACCAGTTCGAAAATTATGTCGCCAACCTGACTGTTGACAATGGCCTAGGTTTTTCCAATGCTGACCTGACACCAGCAGGGAAGAATCACAATAAAGCTCTGCATATCTCCATTGAGTGTAAGGGGATCACCTTGTCTCATGTGTTGATCGATAATGGCTCTTCTTTGAATGTGCTACCGAAAGCCGTGCTCGATAAACTTGACTGCAAGAGGATTGAACTGAAGCCTAGTGACATTGTGGTACGTGCTTACGATGGTGCGAAGAGTGTTGTCTATGGCGAAGTAGTTCTCCCTATCAAGATAGGACCTCAAGTCTTCAACACTACCTTTCACGTGATGAACATCCGTCCTGCCTATTCCTGCTTGCTGGGACGCCCTTGGATTCATGGGGCAAGTGTTGTGGCTTCGTCTCTCCACCAAAAGCTGAGGTATCCAATAGAGGGTAAGATTGTCACTGTGTGTGGAGAAGAAGAGTATATGGTCAGTAGTGTGCATACCTTCAGATACGTCGAGATGGATGGCGAATTCTTTGAGACTCCTTCTCAATCATGTGAAGTAGTTCCTCCGACTAGTCCTGTCCTTAAGCCAACTTCCTGTGTGCCCAAGGTTATTCGTGCTCCTCCTGCTATGGTTTCTCTGAAGGACGCTCAAGCTGTGGTTGAAGATGGTAGTCGTATTGGCTGGGGTCAACTGATCAACGTACCACACAAGTCTGACAAGTCTGGTTTGGGATTTAACTCTGAGAAGATAGTCAAGAATCAGATTAATGCTGTAGAAGATGCTGACAGCGATTGTGACCTGGATAGCTGGATTTTCCCAACAATTGGTGACGGACTCAATAATTGGAAAGCTGAAGACACTATCCCGATTTCCTTTAGTCAAGAGTAATTGTTATTGCCTGTTTTAGTGTTGCATTTCTTTAATTTTTACAATTGAACTTAAAGCATTGTGTCTATGCCCGGGGCACAATAGCTAATTTGCTAAGGGTTTTGTCATTTCATAAGCATATTCATATTCAATAAATCAATGGACTTTTTGCATTCAAATATTGCGCTCTTTATCTTTCCTGTCATCTTCCGAAAAAGCTATGTTTTCTTACACACACTCACGTAACGAATTGCAGATCCATACTCACTCTGGATCCTGTTGATAATAGTTCTACTACTGTTCATTATGACTTTGAAAATCCGATCTACCAAGCCGAGGATGGAAGTGAGGAAGATTGTGAAGTACCTGGAGAACTTGCCAGACTGTTACTGCAAGAAGAAAGAACTATACAGCCGCATGAAGAGTCAATCGAAATTGTAAACCTGGGTACTGAAGTGGACAAGAAAGAAGTCAAAATAGGAGCAGGCTTGGAAAACAGTGTCAAAGGAAGATTGATTCAGATGTTACATGACTACATAGAGATTTTTGCCTGGTCCTACGAAGACATGCCAGGACTGGATACTGACATAGTAGTGCATCGTTTGCCGACGAAGGAAGATTGCCGTCCCGTCAAGCAAAAGGTTCGCCGCATGCGTCCTGAAATGTCTGAGAAAATCAAAACCGAGGTTATGAAACAATTTGATGCAGGTTTTCTAGCTGTTACTTCTTATCCTCAAAGGGTTGCTAATGTGGTAACGGTACCAAAGAAGGATGGTAAGGTGCGAATGTGCGTCGATTACAGAGATTTGAATAAAGCAAGTCCCAAAGATGACTTTCCACTCCCGCACATCGATGTTCTGGTAGATAACACCGCTCAACACAAAGTATTCTCCTTCATGGATGGATTCTCGGGTTATAACCAGATTAAAATAGCACCTGAGGACATGGAGAAAACTACGTTCGTGACGCAATGGGGCACTTTCTGTTACAAAGTAATGCCATTCGGTTTGAAGAATGCAGGAGCAACGTACCAGCGTGCTATGGTGGTTTTGTTTCATGATATGATTCATCATGAAATAGAAGTATATGTGGATGACATGATAGCCAGATCTCATACTGAAGAAGAACATCTCGATCATTTATACAAACTGTTCGAGAGGTTGAAGAAATACAAGTTGAGATTGAACCCGAACAAATGCACCTTTGGAGTAAGATCCGGTAAACTCTTGGGCTTTATTGTCAGCGATAAAGGAATTGAGGTTGACCCGGCTAAGGTGAGAGCTATCCAAGAAATGCCAGTTCCTCGTACAGATAAAGAAGTCAGAGGTTTCTTGGGACGTTTGAATTACATTGCCCGGTTTATTTCCCATTTGACCGCTACCTGCTAACCCATCTTCAAGTTACTGAGAAAAAATCAAGAGATGATGTGGAATGATGAATGTCAAGAAGCTTTTGACAAAATCAAGAAGTATCTCCAGGAACCTCCAATTCTGATACCACCAGTTGAAGGAAGACCTCTAATTATGTATTTAACCGTGTTAGAAAATTCAATGGGGTGTGTGTTGGGGCAACATGACGAGTCTGGTCGAAAAGAGCATGCCATATACTACCTTAGCAAAAAGTTTACCGACTGTGAAACAAGATACTCACTGCTCGAGAGAACTTGCTGTGCTTTGGCCTGGGCTGCTCGCCGACTAAGACAGTATATGTTGAATCACACCACTTTATTGATTTCTAAAATGGACCCTATCAAGTATATATTTGAGAAACCTGCCCTCTCCGGAAGAATAGCAAGATGGCAGATGATTTTAACAAAGTACGATATCCAATACACTACTCAGAAAGCAATCAAAGGAAGCGTGCTAGCTGATCATTTGGCTCATCAAGCGGTGGATGATTACCAATCTATGAATTTTGAGTTCCCAATGAAGATGTCATGCTTGTCACTGATTATGAAGGACCCGAACTGAGATCCCGATGGACTATGGTTTTTGACGGATCTTCTAATGCATTGGGCAATGGTGTTGGCGTTGTAATTATTTCTCCCAGGGGTTGCCATACTCCTTTCACTGCCAGACTATGTTTTGATTGTACCAATAATATGGCTGAATATGAAGCATGTATTTTGGGACTCAGAGCTGCTATAGACCTGCGAATCAAGTTTTTGAGCGTGTACGGAGACTCAGCTTTGGTAATCAGTCATATCAAAGGAGAATGGGACACAAAACATCCGAATCTCGTCCCTTATCGAGAGCGGGTGTTGACATTAATTCCATACTTTGAAGAGATTACATTCGAACATATTCCACGAGAAGAGAATCAGTTGGCAGACGCATTAGCTACCATGTCATCTATGTTCAGAGTCAGATGGAACAATGAAGCTCCCATGATCACCATTGAACGATTAGATGAACCAGCATATTGTTATGAACTTAATACCGAGGGAGTAAAGGAGAGACCTTGGTTCCACGACGTGAAAAGATATTTAGAAACTCAGGAATACCCTGAAGGGGCATCCATCAATGATAGAAAATTTCTGAGGAAGTTCTCCGCTAAATTCTTTCTGAGTAATGGAGTATTATACAAACGTAATCATGATTCGACTCTGCTTCGCTGTATGGATAAAAAGGAAGCAGAAAAGATTATGGAAGACATGCATGACGGTATTTTTGGGACTCATTCTAGTGGACATACAATGGCCAAGAAGATTCTGAGATCAGGGTATTATTGGTCTACCATGGAAGCTGATTGCCACCATCACTCCAGGACTTGTCACAAGTGCCAGATCTATGCGGATAAAATACATGTGCCTCCTGCTCCGTTGAACGTGTTGACAGCACCTTGGCCCTTTGCAATGTGGGGCATTGATATGATTGGAGAGATTAAACCTACTGCTTCCAATGGACATCGTTTCATCCTTGTTGCTCTTGATTACTTTACGAAATGGGTAGAGGCAGCCTCATTCGCTTCTGTCACCAAGAATGTGGTGGCACGATTCATCAAAAATAATCTCATCTGTCGATACGGCATTCCGGAAAGAATTATCACTGACAATGGTACTAATTTGAACAACAAGATGATTACTGAACTCTGCACGCAATTCAACATAAAACACCATAACTCTTCTCCGTACCGGCCAAAGATGAATGGCGCCGTAGAAGCGGCTAATAAGAATATTAAGAAGATTATACAAAAGATGACAGTAACGTACAAAGACTGGCATGAGATGTTACCGTTTGCTCTTCACGGTTATCGCACTTCAGTACGCACTTCGACAGGGGCAACCCCGTTCTCTTTAGTCTACGGAATGGAAGCCGTTTTGCCAGTGGAGGTTCAGATTCCCTCTCTGAGAATAATGAAAGATGCAGGCTTAGATGAAGACGAATGGATTCAGACTCGACTCGACCAGATAAATTTGATTGATGAGAAGAGACTTGCGGCTGTTTGTCATGGGCAGATATATCAGAAGCGCATGACCCAGGCATTCAACAAAAAAGTCAAGAGACAGGTGTATCAAATTGGCGACTTGGTGATCAAGCGTATCATTCTACCACAAGGTGACCCCAGAGGCAAATGGACTCCCACATATGAAGGGCCTTTTGTAGTTAAGAAGGTATTCTCTGGTGGAGCCATGATACTGGCTACAATGGATGGCGAAGACTTCCCGCATCCCGTGAACGCAGACATAGTCAAAAAATACTACGCATAAAAGAGACCGCTAGGTCGACGTACCTAGGCAAAAGTAAGGGCATCCCGACGAACCAAAAGGGTTCGGGCAAAATTAGGGATAGACATATAAAAATGTACACCCGGCAAGTCGAAAACCTGAAAAGGCGGCTTGGGCAAAAAAGGGTATCCTGGTGGACTGAAAACCTGAAAAGGCGGTCCAGGCAAAAATTAGGGATTAAAAGCGTATGACTATGTCCCGTTCTCAGACAGCTTCATCCAAGTTCAAGGGACTGAACAAGCCAATCACTTCCATCCGACAGCAAGGGATGAGATGCTTGAAGACATAATGACAGTAGTGGAATTAAAATCAATAGGACTTTTTCTTCATAGCTTTCTCTTTGTTTTCTCGACAATTTCCTCTTACTAGGATTTCTGTCTCCCTGTACACGAATTGCCTGTTTATAGGCCCTCCTTCAAAATCAATACCATTTTATTTCCAAAAGATGCTTTTGTTTTACCTTTTCTGTTTTGTTTGCGTAAACGTCCATTGATTTAATTTGAATTAATATATGCATTTGAATATAATCAATGTTTACCAAAAATGCATGCATAAAATAGAAATAGCGATTACTACGAGACTTCAGGATCGAGGAGAAGGTCTAACCATGCTTTCCAAGGAATCCATTGCTAATTCTATTCCCCAGCGAAACCAGTTATTCCCCAGAAGAGGTTGGCATCACCGGACAGACTAGTCATCTCTTCTATCCCCAGCCGGGCTCGGTTGGATGTTTCTGCCATCGGACAGAAATCGAGTGTCCCCAGCTAAGGAAGGGTCATCAATACAAATATCTCCAATCGTAATATGGGGATTTATTTTCCCCTGTAGAGCCCTCGGGAGGAGCCTTTCAGATGCATAATTCATTCATTACATCATTTCACAGCATACGCATGCATACATTGTTCGCATTTATTGTCGAAAGCATAAAACATCTCATGCATCATGACATGGCATGAAGCTAACTTTATTTTTCAGGATAATTTTCCTCCTAAGGATGGTATCTTTAAGCCCATCCCGGCCATTTATCGCAAATACAGCATCTACAAATACGATCAGATACAGTCTAATGTACGGTTTATTCTGATTCAGCTCAACATAGGACTCCTTCCACTCAGATATGAGCTAACGGACGATCCATTCTAACCTTCAACTACTCCAATACGGTCTAACTTACGACCCAGTAGGACCTGTCATTTCTCAGAGGCTACCTAGCGTGTAGTCTAGCATACGACTACCCCTCCCGGATACTGCCTAATGGACGGATACAGTCTAGCGTACGATTCAGTCTGGTATTTCATCCCCAGCGGAGTCACCGGCCTGATGGACGGCTCATTCTGCAACTCGGATACGATCTAGCGTACGATCCGTTCCGATGTTTCATCCTCAATAAAGTCACCCGCCTAAGGGACAACTCATTCTGCGATTCAGATACGATCTAGCGTATGATCCATTCTGATCCTTTATCCCCAGCAGTGTATGACTCATTCGGATCTTTATCTCATCCTGATTCGGCACAGCATATGACTCCTCCAACAAGCCCGATACGGTCTAGCGTACGACTCATTTGGATGATCTTTCCTCAGATACTACCTAGCATACAGTACATTCCGAGGTGCAGTCTAGCGTACGACTACTTTTCATCAGATGCAGCCTAACGGACGGCTCATCCTGCAATTCAGATACGATCTAGCATATGGTCCATTCTGATCTTTTACCCCAGCGGCGTATGACACACTCTGACTCCCCAGTAAAGTCGACAGCCTAATGGATGACCCACTATACGGTCTAGCGTATGACCTAGTATGACACACATGGTTTCAGATGTCGTCTAACGTACGACGCACTCTGAAGCTCTCATCATCAAACTACCTGGATGGCATCTTTAAGCCCATCTCCATCAAGACTAATTAACAAGTGCAAATTCTTGGGGTGTTCTAGTGTTCAATAATCTTCCACCTCCAGACCACGAATGGCGCACTTACCATCCTAACTCTCTCGGTTCAAGAATCTTGAACAGGGGCAGCTGTCATACCCCAAAATTTGCCCATTAATATTACAAGGCATTTCTTAGGCACTCCAACTTATTTTTCAAGGCATTGACCTTAAAGGAACAAAGCCCAGCTCACAACAGGCCCAATCCAGAAAAGGCCCAAACTAGCTTGCTCGCTAGGCGAGCAATTCCTTCGCCTAGCGAACCCTTCGCTATACAGCTCGCCTAGCGAAGCCTGCGAATAACAGAATTTTCGGGCTTCAGTCTGAGCCCATTAGGTCACAACAAGAGCATTATAAATAGCCAAACTTCAGTCAGATAAAGAGAAGAGAAAAAAAAAAGAGGACGACGGAAGGAGACCCTGGCATAGAAACCCTAAAGACTAGTCCAGAGAGGTCGAAGTAAAGAAACCCTGACGGCCGCTCATCCGCACCGAAGTTACCGCCGTCCAACTCCACCCGATACCAAAAGCGATCTTCCAGTTCAGTGTTACAATTCAGCTGCAACAGGTTTGCGCATCACTATTATTTTATGCTTCCAAGTTGTAATCTCTAAATACATAATGCATCATAATCGAATTTGTGGATATGTAGTTAGATTTTGCATGTGAGTTTGAGTATGCCTGCCTATCCTGAATGTTTGACCATATTATTTCTGTAATTGAATACCATAAGGCGCGCAACATGCTGAGATTATACTGTTCTGAAATTCAAAACCCGCAGCCGCTCGCTAGCACATCGCTAAGCGAGCATGTAGCGAATATTCGCTAGGCCTTCGCTAGGCGAGGCAGAGGCGAACGTGACAGTCACTAATATTTTGGTTGTTATGTCCTATGCTTATCTGATCTATTCTATGTTAATTCTGCGTTGTTTGCCTGACATGCATACTGCTGTGTTCGTTTTGCGGTGTAATCCTTGATTGCACCCTGATTTGGTATTCTAACCCGTTTGCTGAATGTTGCAAAGGTTCACACACCCCAGGAAAAGATTGCTGTTTAGGTCTTCCACTTTATTTGTGGGATATCCTTGTGAAGATCTACCCTAAATTGATTAATTAATTTTAATGTAGTAATTTTAATGTATTATTTTTAATGTATTGATTTTAATGTGGAGGTTCATCCTAATTACCTAATTAACTTTAAAATATGGCCTTTAAATATGTGATCTTGGACCTCTCTTTTGCCTTACGATATTACGGTATTACGGTCATGTCCCGCGAATGTGGGGATACGCTTAGCAAAGACCCTTCGATTAAATCATCATAAAATAAATCATAGTCCCTCGGATGTTGCCTGCGAATATATGATTATGTCCCTCGATGACCCTTCGGTGTAGCCTACGGTTAAATGATGATTGTCCCTTCGAATGCTAAGGTATCCTTACAAATGTTGCCTTCAATGACCAATCAATGACCCTACGATGACCCTTTTACATCCAAAGGATAAAACTACTTACTTCTCAATAGTAAGGACGGTTTTACCCTCATAAGGATAGGAAATGCCCATAAAGACCTTGGGTAGGTATAACTCTTAAATGCTGAATCACAACTCAAAATACTTTTCACACCTCACACTTTTCAAAACATCTACTAGAAAATCACCACTTGGTATACATTCATACTAGAATCATTACCAAGTTATATTTTTCTAAACAGCTTTCAAAACTAAACGAGATAACCACTTTGTATACATTCGTAGACATGAATGCTATTAAGATATTTCTCACTCATAACCCTGTGCCTACCTTGCTTGGAGATATCTTGCATTCCCTTCACACTCGTACTATGAAAAGGCAAGGGACTCTCATGTGCTGCGTACCTTTGTTGGCTAGGTGGTTTATTTCGCACCTTCCTCAATCAGTCTTGAAGAATGATCAAAATCTGAAGTGGCCTCAAAGGATAATGTCGCTCTCCCATTCAGACATCCGTTGGTGTCCTAATATCAAAGAAGATGTTATCATCATTGACCGCTGCGGAGAATTCTCTAACGTACCACTCCTGGGGATAAGAGGAGGTATTACTTATAATCCAGCTTTAGCCCTCCGTCAATTTAGTTATGCTCGAAGAGATGGTCCACATGAGATAATGATCCAAGGCACTGTGTTTGACTATGACACCGATTCCCAAGGCCTCCGTCAGAGATTTGTACGAGCCTGGGGCATGGTGAAAAGAAGCACTCTAGGACAGAAAAATTCTATTCCTATGGAACCTTATCTCAGATGGGTACGCGCCAGAGCTCGTGAGCTTGTCATGCCATATCTTGCAGTCGGACCACTGATTATTGAACCAGAAGTTGAGGGAGGTACTCCTCAGATCATTCCTTATCCAGATATGCCTACCGATGTTGAAGAACTGAAGAGATCCTGGATCCAGTTGAGAGAGGAAAGGGATACTTTTGAGACTCAGTTCGTTGCAGAAAGGAAGAAAGTGTTAGAACTTACCAGTCAGCTTAATGAGGAACGAAGACTCAACGCATATCTTCGCCCAAAAAGAAGTCGCCCCTGGGAGATT
>NW_026112732.1:0-68022 GCF_024323335.1 Lathyrus oleraceus | reverse complement strand
CTTTGTTCATGAGGGTCTCAACCCTAGATATGGACTTGATGAATCAATGAATCATGCCCTACCTACAAAAGAGTTAGGCAAATACAAAGACATATTTTGGTATTTTGGTTAGTAAAAATGATAAAATACAAGTATATATAATCACAAAGTGCTTGGTGATCTCTCCCAAACAAACCCAATGAAAGGGGGTAAAGAGGGTGCCAAGGTATGATCCCAATGCTAATGCTTATGATGAAGTTGCATGATAGAGTTATGAATTTTTGAAGTTTGGAAAAATCACTTGATCAATGGTATAGGTCAAAAGTGACCTATAATGTAGCCTCATATCACATGCTCAAAAAAGTTGAATTAGCTCTCACTCCAAACATCAAAGTTGAAGTAGACACATTGAATTTGATTGTGCAACTTGTAAATCTATCATCTCATAAAAATTGAGCAAGTTATGGCCTTGGAAAGTTGACTTTCAAATTAGGGTTTAGACAAAATGACCTATAATGTTTCAACATAGAAAATGATTTTCCAAGCAAAACTATCTCTATGTCTCAACATGAAAGTTGTTTAGAATGTCATTTAGAGTAAGTTTGCTCTTGGAATTATTTTCATATGGTGAAAATTGTAGGAGATAGGGTCTAGGGAGACCCAGTTTTGATCAGATGAATTCATCTGGCCAATCACCACCAACCAACTTGCTAACCTCCAATTCTCTTGACTTTCTTGGCTCATGGTAGATCATAAATGCATAAGATGATGAATTTTGAAGTGTCCCTTGAGAAATTTGATCAATTGGTGAGATAGCTTGTTGGAGAAGTTACTCAGGATACCCAATCAAACTAGGGTTTCCAAGGCAAATCACCCTCAAACTATTGAAGAAAACTTGATCAATATAACATGTAGAGATCATTGGGACTTATATATGATGTTCATAACCATTCTTGAATCAATTCATGGTTGTGCTCTTTGTTCATGAGGGTCTCAAACCCTAGATATGGACTTGATGAATCAATGAGATCATGCCCTACCTACAAAAGAGTTAGGCAAATACAAAGACATATTTTTGGTATTTTGGTTAGTAAAATGATAAAATACAAGTATGATATAATCACAAAGTGCTTGGTGATCTCTCCCAAAACAAACCCAATGAAAGAGGGGTAAGGAGGGTGCCAAGGTATGATCCCAATGCTAATGCTTATGATGAAGTTGCATGATAGAGTTATGCATTTTTGAAGTTTGGAAAAATCACTTGATCAATGGTATAGGTCAAAAGTGACCTATAATGTAGCCTCATATCACATGCTCAAAAAAGTTGAATTAGCTCTCACTCCAAACATCAAAGTTGAAGTAGACACATTGAATTTGATTGTGCAACTTGTAAATCTATCATCTCATAAAAATTGAGCAAGTTATGGCCTTGGAAAGTTGACTTTCAAATTAGGGTTTAGACAAAATGACCTATAATGTTTCAACATAGAAAATGATTTTCCAAGCAAAACTATCTCTATGTCTCAACATGAAAGTTGTTTAGAATGTCATTTAGAGTAAGTTTGCTCTTGGAATTATTTTCATATGGTGAAAATTGTAGGAGATAGGGTCTAGGGAGACCCAGTTTTGATCAGATGAATTCATCTGGCCAATCACCACCAACCAACTTGCTAACCTCCAATTCTCTTGACTTTCTTGGCTCATGGTAGATCATAAATGCATAAGATGATGAATTTTGAAGTGTCCCTTGAGAAATTTGATCAATTGGTGAGATAGCTTGTTGGAGAAGTTACTCAGGATACCCAATCAAACTAGGGTTTCCAAGGCAAATCACCCTCAAACTATTGAAGAAAACTTGATCAATATAACATGTAGAGATCATTGGGACTTATATATGATGTTCATAACCATTCTTGAATCAATTCATGGTTGTGCTCTTTGTTCATGAGGGTCTCAAACCCTAGATATGGACTTGATGAATCAATGAGATCATGCCCTACCTACAAAAGAGTTAGGCAAATACAAAGACATATTTTTGGTATTTTGGTTAGTAAAAATGATAAAATACAAGTATGATATAATCACAAAGTGCTTGGTGATCTCTCCCAAAACAAACCCAATGAAAGAGGGGTAAGGAGGGTGCCAAGGTATGATCCCAATGCTAATGCTTATGATGAAGTTGCATGATAGAGTTATGCATTTTTGAAGTTTGGAAAAATCACTTGATCAATGGTATAGGTCAAAAGTGACCTATAATGTAGCCTCATATCACATGCTCAAAAAAGTTGAATTAGCTCTCACTCCAAACATCAAAGTTGAAGTAGACACATTGAATTTGATTGTGCAACTTGTAAATCTATCATCTCATAAAATTGAGCAAGTTATGGCCTTGGAAAGTTGACTTTCAAATTAGGGTTTAGACAAAATGACCTATAATGTTTCAACATAGAAAATGATTTTCCAAGCAAAACTATCTCTATGTCTCAACATGAAAGTTGTTTAGAATGTCATTTAGAGTAAGTTTGCTCTTGGAATTATTTTCATATGGTGAAAATTGTAGGAGATAGGGTCTAGGGAGACCCAGTTTTGATCAGATGAATTCATCTGGCCAATCACCACCAACCAACTTGCTAACCTCCAATTCTCTTGACTTTCTTGGCTCATGGTAGATCATAAATGCATAAGATGATGAATTTTGAAGTGTCCCTTGAGAAATTTGATCAATTGGTGAGATAGCTTGTTGGAGAAGTTACTCAGGATACCCAATCAAACTAGGGTTTCCAAGGCAAATCACCCTCAAACTATTGAAGAAAACTTGATCAATATAACATGTAGAGATCATTGGGACTTATATATGATGTTCATAACCATTCTTGAATCAATTCATGGTTGTGCTCTTTGTTCATGAGGGTCTCAAACCCTAGATATGGACTTGATGAATCAATGAGATCATGCCCTACCTACAAAAGAGTTAGGCAAATACAAAGACATATTTTTGGTATTTTGGTTAGTAAAAATGATAAAATACAAGTATGATATAATCACAAAGTGCTTGGTGATCTCTCCCAAAACAAACCCAATGAAAGAGGGGTAAGGAGGGTGCCAAGGTATGATCCCAATGCTAATGCTTATGATGAAGTTGCATGATAGAGTTATGCATTTTTGAAGTTTGGAAAAATCACTTGATCAATGGTATAGGTCAAAAGTGACCTATAATGTAGCCTCATATCACATGCTCAAAAAAGTTGAATTAGCTCTCACTCCAAACATCAAAGTTGAAGTAGACACATTGAATTTGATTGTGCAACTTGTAAATCTATCATCTCATAAAATTGAGCAAGTTATGGCCTTGGAAAGTTGACTTTCAAATTAGGGTTTAGACAAAATGACCTATAATGTTTCAACATAGAAAATGATTTTCCAAGCAAAACTATCTCTATGTCTCAACATGAAAGTTGTTTAGAATGTCATTTAGAGTAAGTTTGCTCTTGGAATTATTTTCATATGGTGAAAATTGTAGGAGATAGGGTCTAGGGAGACCCAGTTTTGATCAGATGAATTCATCTGGCCAATCACCACCAACCAACTTGCTAACCTCCAATTCTCTTGACTTTCTTGGCTCATGGTAGATCATAAATGCATAAGATGATGAATTTTGAAGTGTCCCTTGAGAAATTTGATCAATTGGTGAGATAGCTTGTTGGAGAAGTTACTCAGGATACCCAATCAAACTAGGGTTTCCAAGGCAAATCACCCTCAAACTATTGAAGAAAACTTGATCAATATAACATGTAGAGATCATTGGGACTTATATATGATGTTCATAACCATTCTTGAATCAATTCATGGTTGTGCTCTTTGTTCATGAGGGTCTCAAACCCTAGATATGGACTTGATGAATCAATGAGATCATGCCCTACCTACAAAAGAGTTAGGCAAATACAAAGACATATTTTTGGTATTTTGGTTAGTAAAAATGATAAAATACAAGTATGATATAATCACAAAGTGCTTGGTGATCTCTCCCAAAACAAACCCAATGAAAGAGGGGTAAGGAGGGTGCCAAGGTGTGATCCCAATGCTAATGCTTATGATGAAGTTGCATGATAGAGTTATGAATTTTTGAAGTTTGGAAAACTCACTTGATCAATGGTATAGGTCAAAAGTGACCTATAATGTAGCCTCATATCACATGCTCAAAAAAGTTGAATTAGCTCTCACTCCAAACATCAAAGTTGAAGTAGACACATTGAATTTGATTGTGCAACTTGTAAATCTATCATCTCATAAAAATTGAGCAAGTTATGGCCTTGGAAAGTTGACTTTCAAATTAGGGTTTAGACAAAATGACCTATAATGTTTCAACATAGAAAATGATTTTCCAAGCAAAACTATCTCTATGTCTCAACATTAAAGTTGTTTAGAATGTCATTTCGAGTAAGTTTGCTCTTGGAATTATTTTCATATGGTGAAAATTGTAGGAGATAGGGTCTAGGGAGACCCAGTTTTGATCAGATGAATTCATCTGGCCAATCACCACCAACCAACTTGCTAACCTCCAATTCTCTTGAATTTCTTGGCTCATGGTAGATCATAAATGCATAAGATGATGAATTTTGAAGTGTCCCTTGAGAAATTTGATCAATTGGTGAGATAGCTTGTTGGAGAAGTTACTCAGGATACCCAATCAAACTAGGGTTTCCAAGGCAAATCACCCTCAAACTATTGAAGAAAACTTGATCAATATAACATGTAGAGATCATTGGGACTTATATATGATGTTCATAACCATTCTTGAATCAATTCATGGTTGTGCTCTTTGTTCATGAGGGTCTCAAACCCTAGATATGGACTTGATGAATCAATGAGATCATGCCCTACCTACAAAAGAGTTAGGCAAATACAAAGACATATTTTTGGTATTTTGGTTAGTAAAAATGATAAAATACAAGTATAATATAATCACAAAGTGCTTGGTGATCTCTCCCAAAACAAACCCAATGAAAGAGGGGTAAGGAGGGTGCCAAGGTATGATCCCAATGCTAATGCTTATGATGAAGTTGCATGATAGAGTTATGAATTTTTGAAGTTTGGAAAAATCACTTGATCAATGGTATAGGTCAAAAGTGACCTATAATGTAGCCTCATATCACATGCTCAAAAAAGTTGAATTAGCTCTCACTCCAAACATCAAAGTTGAAGTAGACACATTGAATTTGATTGTGCAACTTGTAAATCTATCATCTCATAAAATTGAGCAAGTTATGGCCTTGGAAAGTTGACTTTCAAATTAGGGTTTAGACAAAATGACCTATAATGTTTCAACATAGAAAATGATTTTCCAAGCAAAACTATCTCTATGTCTCAACATGAAAGTTGTTTAGAATGTCATTTAGAGTAAGTTTGCTCTTGGAATTATTTTCATATGGTGAAAATTGTAGGAGATAGGGTCTAGGGAGACCCAGTTTTGATCAGATGAATTCATCTGGCCAATCACCACCAACCAACTTGCTAACCTCCAATTCTCTTGACTTTCTTGGCTCATGGTAGATCATAAATGCATAAGATGATGAATTTTGAAGTGTCCCTTGAGAAATTTGATCAATTGGTGAGATAGCTTGTTGGAGAAGTTACTCAGGATACCCAATCAAACTAGGGTTTCCAAGGCAAATCACCCTCAAACTATTGAAGAAAACTTGATCAATATAACATGTAGAGATCATTCGGACAAATATATGATGTTCATAACCATTCTTGAATCAATTCATGGTTGTGCTCTTTGTTCATGAGGGTCTCAAACCCTAGATATGGACTTGATGAATCAATGAGATCATGCCCTACCTACAAAAGAGTTAGGCAAATACAAAGACATATTTTTGGTATTTTGGTTAGTAAAAATGATAAAATACAAGTATAATATAATCACAAAGTGCTTGGTGATCTCTCCCAAAACAAACCCAATGAAAGAGGGGTAAGGAGGGTGCCAAGGTATGATCCCAATGCTAATGCTTATGATGAAGTTGCATGATAGAGTTATGAATTTTTGAAGTTTGGAAAAATCACTTGATCAATGGTATAGGTCAAAAGTGACCTATAATGTAGCCTCATATCACATGCTCAAAAAAGTTGAATTAGCTCTCACTCCAAACATCAAAGTTGAAGTAGACACATTGAATTTGATTATGCAACTTGTAAATCTATCATCTCATAAAATTGAGCAAGTTATGGCCTTGGAAAGTTGACTTTCAAATTAGGGTTTAGACAAAATGACCTATAATGTTTCAACATAGAAAATGATTTTCCAAGCAAAACTATCTCTATGTCTCAACATGAAAGTTGTTTAGAATGTCATTTAGAGTAAGTTTGCTCTTGGAATTATTTTCATATGGTGAAAATTGTAGGAGATAGGGTCTAGGGAGACCCAGTTTTGATCAGATGAATTCATCTGGCCAATCACCACCAACCAACTTGCTAACCTCCAATTCTCTTGACTTTCTTGGCTCATGGTAGATCATAAATGCATAAGATGATGAATTTTGAAGTGTCCCTTGAGAAATTTGATCAATTGGTGAGATAGCTTGTTGGAGAAGTTACTCAGGATACCCAATCAAACTAGGGTTTCCAAGGCAAATCACCCTCAAACTATTGAAGAAAACTTGATCAATATAACATGTAGAGATCATTCGGACAAATATATGATGTTCATAACCATTCTTGAATCAATTCATGGTTGTGCTCTTTGTTCATGAGGGTCTCAAACCCTAGATATGGACTTGATGAATCAATGAGATCATGCCCTACCTACAAAAGAGTTAGGCAAATACAAAGACATATTTTTGGTATTTTGGTTAGTAAAAATGATAAAATACAAGTATAATATAATCACAAAGTGCTTGGTGATCTCTCCCAAAACAAACCCAATGAAAGAGGGGTAAGGAGGGTGCCAAGGTATGATCCCAATGCTAATGCTTATGATGAAGTTGCATGATAGAGTTATGAATTTTTGAAGTTTGGAAAAATCACTTGATCAATGGTATAGGTCAAAAGTGACCTATAATGTAGCCTCATATCACATGCTCAAAAAAGTTGAATTAGCTCTCACTCCAAACATCAAAGTTGAAGTAGACACATTGAATTTGATTGTGCAACTTGTAAATCTATCATCTCATAAAATTGAGCAAGTTATGGCCTTGGAAAGTTGACTTTCAAATTAGGGTTTAGACAAAATGACCTATAATGTTTCAACATAGAAAATGATTTTCCAAGCAAAACTATCTCTATGTCTCAACATGAAAGTTGTTTAGAATGTCATTTAGAGTAAGTTTGCTCTTGGAATTATTTTCATATGGTGAAAATTGTAGGAGATAGGGTCTAGGGAGACCCAGTTTTGATCAGATGAATTCATCTGGCCAATCACCACCAACCAACTTGCTAACCTCCAATTCTCTTGACTTTCTTGGCTCATGGTAGATCATAAATGCATAAGATGATGAATTTTGAAGTGTCCCTTGAGAAATTTGATCAATTGGTGAGATAGCTTGTTGGAGAAGTTACTCAGGATACCCAATCAAACTAGGGTTTCCAAGGCAAATCACCCTCAAACTATTGAAGAAAACTTGATCAATATAACATGTAGAGATCATTCGGACAAATATATGATGTTCATAACCATTCTTGAATCAATTCATGGTTGTGCTCTTTGTTCATGAGGGTCTCAAACCCTAGATATGGACTTGATGAATCAATGAGATCATGCCCTACCTACAAAAGAGTTAGGCAAATACAAAGACATATTTTTGGTATTTTGGTTAGTAAAAATGATAAAATACAAGTATAATATAATCACAAAGTGCTTGGTGATCTCTCCCAAAACAAACCCAATGAAAGAGGGGTAAGGAGGGTGCCAAGGTATGATCCCAATGCTAATGCTTATGATGAAGTTGCATGATAGAGTTATGAATTTTTGAAGTTTGGAAAAATCACTTGATCAATGGTATAGGTCAAAAGTGACCTATAATGTAGCCTCATATCACATGCTCAAAAAAGTTGAATTAGCTCTCACTCCAAACATCAAAGTTGAAGTAGACACATTGAATTTGATTATGCAACTTGTAAATCTATCATCTCATAAAATTGAGCAAGTTATGGCCTTGGAAAGTTGACTTTCAAATTAGGGTTTAGACAAAATGACCTATAATGTTTCAACATAGAAAATGATTTTCCAAGCAAAACTATCTCTATGTCTCAACATGAAAGTTGTTTAGAATGTCATTTAGAGTAAGTTTGCTCTTGGAATTATTTTCATATGGTGAAAATTGTAGGAGATAGGGTCTAGGGAGACCCAGTTTTGATCAGATGAATTCATCTGGCCAATCACCACCAACCAACTTGCTAACCTCCAATTCTCTTGACTTTCTTGGCTCATGGTAGATCATAAATGCATAAGATGATGAATTTTGAAGTGTCCCTTGAGAAATTTGATCAATTGGTGAGATAGCTTGTTGGAGAAGTTACTCAGGATACCCAATCAAACTAGGGTTTCCAAGGCAAATCACCCTCAAACTATTGAAGAAAACTTGATCAATATAACATGTAGAGATCATTGGGAATTATATATGATGTTCATAACCATTCTTGAATCAATTCATGGTTGTGCTCTTTGTTCATGAGGGTCTCAAACCCTAGATATGGACTTGATGAATCAATGAGATCATGCCCTACCTACAAAAGAGTTAGGCAAATACAAAGACATATTTTTGGTATTTTGGTTAGTAAAAATGATAAAATACAAGTATAATATAATCACAAAGTGCTTGGTGATCTCTCCCAAAACAAACCCAATGAAAGAGGGGTAAGGAGGGTGCCAAGGTATGATCCCAATGCTAATGCTTATGATGAAGTTGCATGATAGAGTTATGAATTTTTGAAGTTTGGAAAAATCACTTGATCAATGGTATAGGTCAAAAGTGACCTATAATGTAGCCTCATATCACATGCTCAAAAAAGTTGAATTAGCTCTCACTCCAAACATCAAAGTTGAAGTAGACACATTGAATTTGATTATGCAACTTGTAAATCTATCATCTCATAAAATTGAGCAAGTTATGGCCTTGGAAAGTTGACTTTCAAATTAGGGTTTAGACAAAATGACCTATAATGTTTCAACATAGAAAATGATTTTCCAAGCAAAACTATCTCTATGTCTCAACATGAAAGTTGTTTAGAATGTCATTTAGAGTAAGTTTGCTCTTGGAATTATTTTCATATGGTGAAAATTGTAGGAGATAGGGTCTAGGGAGACCCAGTTTTGATCAGATGAATTCATCTGGCCAATCACCACCAACCAACTTGCTAACCTCCAATTCTCTTGACTTTCTTGGCTCATGGTAGATCATAAATGCATAAGATGATGAATTTTGAAGTGTCCCTTGAGAAATTTGATCAATTGGTGAGATAGCTTGTTGGAGAAGTTACTCAGGATACCCAATCAAACTAGGGTTTCCAAGGCAAATCACCCTCAAACTATTGAAGAAAACTTGATCAATATAACATGTAGAGATCATTCGGACAAATATATGATGTTCATAACCATTCTTGAATCAATTCATGGTTGTGCTCTTTGTTCATGAGGGTCTCAAACCCTAGATATGGACTTGATGAATCAATGAGATCATGCCCTACCTACAAAAGAGTTAGGCAAATACAAAGACATATTTTTGGTATTTTGGTTAGTAAAAATGATAAAATACAAGTATAATATAATCACAAAGTGCTTGGTGATCTCTCCCAAAACAAACCCAATGAAAGAGGGGTAAGGAGGGTGCCAAGGTATGATCCCAATGCTAATGCTTATGATGAAGTTGCATGATAGAGTTATGAATTTTTGAAGTTTGGAAAAATCACTTGATCAATGGTATAGGTCAAAAGTGACCTATAATGTAGCCTCATATCACATGCTCAAAAAAGTTGAATTAGCTCTCACTCCAAACATCAAAGTTGAAGTAGACACATTGAATTTGATTATGCAACTTGTAAATCTATCATCTCATAAAATTGAGCAAGTTATGGCCTTGGAAAGTTGACTTTCAAATTAGGGTTTAGACAAAATGACCTATAATGTTTCAACATAGAAAATGATTTTCCAAGCAAAACTATCTCTATGTCTCAACATGAAAGTTGTTTAGAATGTCATTTAGAGTAAGTTTGCTCTTGGAATTATTTTCATATGGTGAAAATTGTAGGAGATAGGGTCTAGGGAGACCCAGTTTTGATCAGATGAATTCATCTGGCCAATCACCACCAACCAACTTGCTAACCTCCAATTCTCTTGACTTTCTTGGCTCATGGTAGATCATAAATGCATAAGATGATGAATTTTGAAGTGTCCCTTGAGAAATTTGATCAATTGGTGAGATAGCTTGTTGGAGAAGTTACTCAGGATACCCAATCAAACTAGGGTTTCCAAGGCAAATCACCCTCAAACTATTGAAGAAAACTTGATCAATATAACATGTAGAGATCATTCGGACAAATATATGATGTTCATAACCATTCTTGAATCAATTCATGGTTGTGCTCTTTGTTCATGAGGGTCTCAAACCCTAGATATGGACTTGATGAATCAATGAGATCATGCCCTACCTACAAAAGAGTTAGGCAAATACAAAGACATATTTTTGGTATTTTGGTTAGTAAAAATGATAAAATACAAGTATAATATAATCACAAAGTGCTTGGTGATCTCTCCCAAAACAAACCCAATGAAAGAGGGGTAAGGAGGGTGCCAAGGTATGATCCCAATGCTAATGCTTATGATGAAGTTGCATGATAGAGTTATGAATTTTTGAAGTTTGGAAAAATCACTTGATCAATGGTATAGGTCAAAAGTGACCTATAATGTAGCCTCATATCACATGCTCAAAAAAGTTGAATTAGCTCTCACTCCAAACATCAAAGTTGAAGTAGACACATTGAATTTGATTGTGCAACTTGTAAATCTATCATCTCATAAAATTGAGCAAGTTATGGCCTTGGAAAGTTGACTTTCAAATTAGGGTTTAGACAAAATGACCTATAATGTTTCAACATAGAAAATGATTTTCCAAGCAAAACTATCTCTATGTCTCAACATGAAAGTTGTTTAGAATGTCATTTAGAGTAAGTTTGCTCTTGGAATTATTTTCATATGGTGAAAATTGTAGGAGATAGGGTCTAGGGAGACCCAGTTTTGATCAGATGAATTCATCTGGCCAATCACCACCAACCAACTTGCTAACCTCCAATTCTCTTGACTTTCTTGGCTCATGGTAGATCATAAATGCATAAGATGATGAATTTTGAAGTGTCCCTTGAGAAATTTGATCAATTGGTGAGATAGCTTGTTGGAGAAGTTACTCAGGATACCCAATCAAACTAGGGTTTCCAAGGCAAATCACCCTCAAACTATTGAAGAAAACTTGATCAATATAACATGTAGAGATCATTCGGACAAATATATGATGTTCATAACCATTCTTGAATCAATTCATGGTTGTGCTCTTTGTTCATGAGGGTCTCAAACCCTAGATATGGACTTGATGAATCAATGAGATCATGCCCTACCTACAAAAGAGTTAGGCAAATACAAAGACATATTTTTGGTATTTTGGTTAGTAAAAATGATAAAATACAAGTATAATATAATCACAAAGTGCTTGGTGATCTCTCCCAAAACAAACCCAATGAAAGAGGGGTAAGGAGGGTGCCAAGGTATGATCCCAATGCTAATGCTTATGATGAAGTTGCATGATAGAGTTATGAATTTTTGAAGTTTGGAAAAATCACTTGATCAATGGTATAGGTCAAAAGTGACCTATAATGTAGCCTCATATCACATGCTCAAAAAAGTTGAATTAGCTCTCACTCCAAACATCAAAGTTGAAGTAGACACATTGAATTTGATTGTGCAACTTGTAAATCTATCATCTCATAAAATTGAGCAAGTTATGGCCTTGGAAAGTTGACTTTCAAATTAGGGTTTAGACAAAATGACCTATAATGTTTCAACATAGAAAATGATTTTCCAAGCAAAACTATCTCTATGTCTCAACATGAAAGTTGTTTAGAATGTCATTTAGAGTAAGTTTGCTCTTGGAATTATTTTCATATGGTGAAAATTGTAGGAGATAGGGTCTAGGGAGACCCAGTTTTGATCAGATGAATTCATCTGGCCAATCACCACCAACCAACTTGCTAACCTCCAATTCTCTTGACTTTCTTGGCTCATGGTAGATCATAAATGCATAAGATGATGAATTTTGAAGTGTCCCTTGAGAAATTTGATCAATTGGTGAGATAGCTTGTTGGAGAAGTTACTCAGGATACCCAATCAAACTAGGGTTTCCAAGGCAAATCACCCTCAAACTATTGAAGAAAACTTGATCAATATAACATGTAGAGATCATTCGGACAAATATATGATGTTCATAACCATTCTTGAATCAATTCATGGTTGTGCTCTTTGTTCATGAGGGTCTCAAACCCTAGATATGGACTTGATGAATCAATGAGATCATGCCCTACCTACAAAAGAGTTAGGCAAATACAAAGACATATTTTTGGTATTTTGGTTAGTAAAAATGATAAAATACAAGTATAATATAATCACAAAGTGCTTGGTGATCTCTCCCAAAACAAACCCAATGAAAGAGGGGTAAGGAGGGTGCCAAGGTATGATCCCAATGCTAATGCTTATGATGAAGTTGCATGATAGAGTTATGAATTTTTGAAGTTTGGAAAAATCACTTGATCAATGGTATAGGTCAAAAGTGACCTATAATGTAGCCTCATATCACATGCTCAAAAAAGTTGAATTAGCTCTCACTCCAAACATCAAAGTTGAAGTAGATACATTGAATTTGATTATGCAACTTGTAAATCTATCATCTCATAAAATTGAGCAAGTTATGGCCTTGGAAAGTTGACTTTCAAATTAGGGTTTAGACAAAATGACCTATAATGTTTCAACATAGAAAATGATTTTCCAAGCAAAACTATCTCTATGTCTCAACATGAAAGTTGTTTAGAATGTCATTTAGAGTAAGTTTGCTCTTGGAATTATTTTCATATGGTGAAAATTGTAGGAGATAGGGTCTAGGGAGACCCAGTTTTGATCAGATGAATTCATCTGGCCAATCACCACCAACCAACTTGCTAACCTCCAATTCTCTTGACTTTCTTGGCTCATGGTAGATCATAAATGCATAAGATGATGAATTTTGAAGTGTCCCTTGAGAAATTTGATCAATTGGTGAGATAGCTTGTTGGAGAAGTTACTCAGGATACCCAATCAAACTAGGGTTTCCAAGGCAAATCACCCTCAAACTATTGAAGAAAACTTGATCAATATAACATGTAGAGATCATTCGGACAAATATATGATGTTCATAACCATTCTTGAATCAATTCATGGTTGTGCTCTTTGTTCATGAGGGTCTCAAACCCTAGATATGGACTTGATGAATCAATGAGATCATGCCCTACCTACAAAAGAGTTAGGCAAATACAAAGACATATTTTTGGTATTTTGGTTAGTAAAAATGATAAAATACAAGTATAATATAATCACAAAGTGCTTGGTGATCTCTCCCAAAACAAACCCAATGAAAGAGGGGTAAGGAGGGTGCCAAGGTATGATCCCAATGCTAATGCTTATGATGAAGTTGCATGATAGAGTTATGAATTTTTGAAGTTTGGAAAAATCACTTGATCAATGGTATAGGTCAAAAGTGACCTATAATGTAGCCTCATATCACATGCTCAAAAAAGTTGAATTAGCTCTCACTCCAAACATCAAAGTTGAAGTAGACACATTGAATTTGATTGTGCAACTTGTAAATCTATCATCTCATAAAATTGAGCAAGTTATGGCCTTGGAAAGTTGACTTTCAAATTAGGGTTTAGACAAAATGACCTATAATGTTTCAACATAGAAAATGATTTTCCAAGCAAAACTATCTCTATGTCTCAACATGAAAGTTGTTTAGAATGTCATTTAGAGTAAGTTTGCTCTTGGAATTATTTTCATATGGTGAAAATTGTAGGAGATAGGGTCTAGGGAGACCCAGTTTTGATCAGATGAATTCATCTGGCCAATCACCACCAACCAACTTGCTAACCTCCAATTCTCTTGACTTTCTTGGCTCATGGTAGATCATAAATGCATAAGATGATGAATTTTGAAGTGTCCCTTGAGAAATTTGATCAATTGGTGAGATAGCTTGTTGGAGAAGTTACTCAGGATACCCAATCAAACTAGGGTTTCCAAGGCAAATCACCCTCAAACTATTGAAGAAAACTTGATCAATATAACATGTAGAGATCATTCGGACAAATATATGATGTTCATAACCATTCTTGAATCAATTCATGGTTGTGCTCTTTGTTCATGAGGGTCTCAAACCCTAGATATGGACTTGATGAATCAATGAGATCATGCCCTACCTACAAAAGAGTTAGGCAAATACAAAGACATATTTTTGGTATTTTGGTTAGTAAAAATGATAAAATACAAGTATAATATAATCACAAAGTGCTTGGTGATCTCTCCCAAAACAAACCCAATGAAAGAGGGGTAAGGAGGGTGCCAAGGTATGATCCCAATGCTAATGCTTATGATGAAGTTGCATGATAGAGTTATGAATTTTTGAAGTTTGGAAAAATCACTTGATCAATGGTATAGGTCAAAAGTGACCTATAATGTAGCCTCATATCACATGCTCAAAAAAGTTGAATTAGCTCTCACTCCAAACATCAAAGTTGAAGTAGATACATTGAATTTGATTATGCAACTTGTAAATCTATCATCTCATAAAATTGAGCAAGTTATGGCCTTGGAAAGTTGACTTTCAAATTAGGGTTTAGACAAAATGACCTATAATGTTTCAACATAGAAAATGATTTTCCAAGCAAAACTATCTCTATGTCTCAACATGAAAGTTGTTTAGAATGTCATTTAGAGTAAGTTTGCTCTTGGAATTATTTTCATATGGTGAAAATTGTAGGAGATAGGGTCTAGGGAGACCCAGTTTTGATCAGATGAATTCATCTGGCCAATCACCACCAACCAACTTGCTAACCTCCAATTCTCTTGACTTTCTTGGCTCATGGTAGATCATAAATGCATAAGATGATGAATTTTGAAGTGTCCCTTGAGAAATTTGATCAATTGGTGAGATAGCTTGTTGGAGAAGTTACTCAGGATACCCAATCAAACTAGGGTTTCCAAGGCAAATCACCCTCAAACTATTGAAGAAAACTTGATCAATATAACATGTAGAGATCATTCGGACAAATATATGATGTTCATAACCATTCTTGAATCAATTCATGGTTGTGCTCTTTGTTCATGAGGGTCTCAAACCCTAGATATGGACTTGATGAATCAATGAGATCATGCCCTACCTACAAAAGAGTTAGGCAAATACAAAGACATATTTTTGGTATTTTGGTTAGTAAAAATGATAAAATACAAGTATAATATAATCACAAAGTGCTTGGTGATCTCTCCCAAAACAAACCCAATGAAAGAGGGGTAAGGAGGGTGCCAAGGTATGATCCCAATGCTAATGCTTATGATGAAGTTGCATGATAGAGTTATGAATTTTTGAAGTTTGGAAAAATCACTTGATCAATGGTATAGGTCAAAAGTGACCTATAATGTAGCCTCATATCACATGCTCAAAAAAGTTGAATTAGCTCTCACTCCAAACATCAAAGTTGAAGTAGATACATTGAATTTGATTGTGCAACTTGTAAATCTATCATCTCATAAAATTGAGCAAGTTATGGCCTTGGAAAGTTGACTTTCAAATTAGGGTTTAGACAAAATGACCTATAATGTTTCAACATAGAAAATGATTTTCCAAGCAAAACTATCTCTATGTCTCAACATGAAAGTTGTTTAGAATGTCATTTAGAGTAAGTTTGCTCTTGGAATTATTTTCATATGGTGAAAATTGTAGGAGATAGGGTCTAGGGAGACCCAGTTTTGATCAGATGAATTCATCTGGCCAATCACCACCAACCAACTTGCTAACCTCCAATTCTCTTGACTTTCTTGGCTCATGGTAGATCATAAATGCATAAGATGATGAATTTTGAAGTGTCCCTTGAGAAATTTGATCAATTGGTGAGATAGCTTGTTGGAGAAGTTACTCAGGATACCCAATCAAACTAGGGTTTCCAAGGCAAATCACCCTCAAACTATTGAAGAAAACTTGATCAATATAACATGTAGAGATCATTCGGACAAATATATGATGTTCATAACCATTCTTGAATCAATTCATGGTTGTGCTCTTTGTTCATGAGGGTCTCAAACCCTAGATATGGACTTGATGAATCAATGAGATCATGCCCTACCTACAAAAGAGTTAGGCAAATACAAAGACATATTTTTGGTATTTTGGTTAGTAAAAATGATAAAATACAAGTATAATATAATCACAAAGTGCTTGGTGATCTCTCCCAAAACAAACCCAATGAAAGAGGGGTAAGGAGGGTGCCAAGGTATGATCCCAATGCTAATGCTTATGATGAAGTTGCATGATAGAGTTATGAATTTTTGAAGTTTGGAAAAATCACTTGATCAATGGTATAGGTCAAAAGTGACCTATAATGTAGCCTCATATCACATGCTCAAAAAAGTTGAATTAGCTCTCACTCCAAACATCAAAGTTGAAGTAGACACATTGAATTTGATTGTGCAACTTGTAAATCTATCATCTCATAAAATTGAGCAAGTTATGGCCTTGGAAAGTTGACTTTCAAATTAGGGTTTAGACAAAATGACCTATAATGTTTCAACATAGAAAATGATTTTCCAAGCAAAACTATCTCTATGTCTCAACATGAAAGTTGTTTAGAATGTCATTTAGAGTAAGTTTGCTCTTGGAATTATTTTCATATGGTGAAAATTGTAGGAGATAGGGTCTAGGGAGACCCAGTTTTGATCAGATGAATTCATCTGGCCAATCACCACCAACCAACTTGCTAACCTCCAATTCTCTTGACTTTCTTGGCTCATGGTAGATCATAAATGCATAAGATGATGAATTTTGAAGTGTCCCTTGAGAAATTTGATCAATTGGTGAGATAGCTTGTTGGAGAAGTTACTCAGGATACCCAATCAAACTAGGGTTTCCAAGGCAAATCACCCTCAAACTATTGAAGAAAACTTGATCAATATAACATGTAGAGATCATTCGGACAAATATATGATGTTCATAACCATTCTTGAATCAATTCATGGTTGTGCTCTTTGTTCATGAGGGTCTCAAACCCTAGATATGGACTTGATGAATCAATGAGATCATGCCCTACCTACAAAAGAGTTAGGCAAATACAAAGACATATTTTTGGTATTTTGGTTAGTAAAAATGATAAAATACAAGTATAATATAATCACAAAGTGCTTGGTGATCTCTCCCAAAGCAAACCCATTGAAAGAGGGGTAAGGAGGGTGCCAAGGTGTGATCCCAATGCGAATGCTTATGATGAAGTTGCATGATAGAGTTATGAATTTTTGAAGTTTGGAAAAATCACTTGATCAATGGTATAGGTCAAAAGTGACCTATAATGTAGCCTCATATCACATGCTCAAAAAAGATGAATTAGCTCTCACTCCAAACATCAAAGTTGAAGTAGATACATTGAATTTGATTGTGCAACTTGTAAATCTATCATCTCATAAAAATTGAGCAAGTTATGGCCTTGGAAAGTTGACTTTCAAATTAGGGTTTAGACAAAATGACCTATAATGTTTCAACATAGAAAATGATTTTCCAAGCAAAACTATCTCTATGTCTCAACATGAAAGTTGTTTAGAATGTCATTTAGAGTAAGTTTGCTCTTGGAATTATTTTCATATGGTGAAAATTGTAGGAGATAGGGTCTAGGGAGACCCAGTTTTGATCAGATGAATTCATCTGGCCAATCACCACCAACCAACTTGCTAACCTCCAATTCTCTTGACTTTCTTGGCTCATGGTAGATCATAAATGCATAAGATGATGAATTTTGAAGTGTCCCTTGAGAAATTTGATCAATTGGTGAGATAGCTTGTTGGAGAAGTTACTCAGGATACCCAATCAAACTAGGGTTTCCAAGGCAAATCACCCTCAAACTATTGAAGAAAACTTGATCAATATAACATGTAGAGATCATTCGGACAAATATATGATGTTCATAACCATTCTTGAATCAATTCATGGTTGTGCTCTTTGTTCATGAGGGTCTCAAACCCTAGATATGGACTTGATGAATCAATGAGATCATGCCCTACCTACAAAAGAGTTAGGCAAATACAAAGACATATTTTTGGTATTTTGGTTAGTAAAAATGATAAAATACAAGTATAATATAATCACAAAGTGCTTGGTGATCTCTCCCAAAACAAACCCAATGAAAGAGGGGTAAGGAGGGTGCCAAGGTATGATCCCAATGCTAATGCTTATGATGAAGTTGCATGATAGAGTTATGAATTTTTGAAGTTTGGAAAAATCACTTGATCAATGGTATAGGTCAAAAGTGACCTATAATGTAGCCTCATATCACATGCTCAAAAAAGTTGAATTAGCTCTCACTCCAAACATCAAAGTTGAAGTAGATACATTGAATTTGATTATGCAACTTGTAAATCTATCATCTCATAAAATTGAGCAAGTTATGGCCTTGGAAAGTTGACTTTCAAATTAGGGTTTAGACAAAATGACCTATAATGTTTCAACATAGAAAATGATTTTCCAAGCAAAACTATCTCTATGTCTCAACATGAAAGTTGTTTAGAATGTCATTTAGAGTAAGTTTGCTCTTGGAATTATTTTCATATGGTGAAAATTGTAGGAGATAGGGTCTAGGGAGACCCAGTTTTGATCAGATGAATTCATCTGGCCAATCACCACCAACCAACTTGCTAACCTCCAATTCTCTTGACTTTCTTGGCTCATGGTAGATCATAAATGCATAAGATGATGAATTTTGAAGTGTCCCTTGAGAAATTTGATCAATTGGTGAGATAGCTTGTTGGAGAAGTTACTCAGGATACCCAATCAAACTAGGGTTTCCAAGGCAAATCACCCTCAAACTATTGAAGAAAACTTGATCAATATAACATGTAGAGATCATTCGGACAAATATATGATGTTCATAACCATTCTTGAATCAATTCATGGTTGTGCTCTTTGTTCATGAGGGTCTCAAACCCTAGATATGGACTTGATGAATCAATGAGATCATGCCCTACCTACAAAAGAGTTAGGCAAATACAAAGACATATTTTTGGTATTTCGGTTAGTAAAAATGATAAAATACAAGTATAATATAATCACAAAGTGCTTGGTGATCTCTCCCAAAACAAACCCAATGAAAGAGGGGTAAGGAGGGTGCCAAGGTATGATCCCAATGCTAATGCTTATGATGAAGTTGCATGATAGAGTTATGAATTTTTGAAGTTTGGAAAAATCACTTGATCAATGGTATAGGTCAAAAGTGACCTATAATGTAGCCTCATATCACATGCTCAAAAAAGTTGAATTAGCTCTCACTCCAAACATCAAAGTTGAAGTAGATACATTGAATTTGATTGTGCAACTTGTAAATCTATCATCTCATAAAAATTGAGCAAGTTATGGCCTTGGAAAGTTGACTTTCAAATTAGGGTTTAGACAAAATGACCTATAATGTTTCAACATAGAAAATGATTTTCCAAGCAAAACTATCTCTATGTCTCAACATGAAAGTTGTTTAGAATGTCATTTAGAGTAAGTTTGCTCTTGGAATTATTTTCATATGGTGAAAATTGTAGGAGATAGGGTCTAGGGAGACCCAGTTTTGATCAGATGAATTCATCTGGCCAATCACCACCAACCAACTTGCTAACCTCCAATTCTCTTGACTTTCTTGGCTCATGGTAGATCATAAATGCATAAGATGGTGAATTTTGAAGTGTCCCTTGAGAAATTTGATCGATTGGTGAGATAGCTTGTTGGAGAAGTTACTCAGGATACCCAATCAAACTAGGGTTTCCAAGGCAAATCACCCTCAAACTATTGAGGAAAACTTGATCAATATAACATGTAGAGATCATTCGGACAAATATATGATGTTCATAACCATTCTTGAATCAATTCATGGTTGTGCTCTTTGTTCATGAGTGTCTCAAACCCTAGATATGGACATGATGAATCAATGAGATCATGCCCTACCTACAAAAGAGTTAGGCAAATACAAAGACATATTTTTTCTATTTCGGTTAGTTAAAATGATAAAATACAAGTATAATATAATCACAAAGTGCTTGGTGATCTCTCCCAAAACAAACCCAATGAAAGAGGGGTAAGGAGGGTGCCAAGGTATGATCCCAATGCTAATGCTTATGATGAAGTTGCCTGATAGAGTTATGAATTTTTGAAGTTTGGAAAAATCACTTGATCAATGGTATAGGTCAAAAGTGACCTATAATGTAGCCTCATATCACATGCTCAAAAAAGTTGAATTAGATCTCACTCCAAACATCAAAGTTGAAGTAGATACATTGAATTTGATTATGCAACTTGTAAATCTATCATCTCATAAAATTGAGCAAGTTATGGCCTTGGAAAGTTGACTTTCAAATTAGGGTTTAGACAAAATGACCTATAATGTTTCAACATAGAAAATGATTTTCCAAGCAAAACTATCTCTATGTCTCAACATGAAAGTTGTTTAGAATGTCATTTAGAGTAAGTTTGCTCTTGGAATTATTTTCATATGGTGAAAATTGTAGGAGATAGGGTCTAGGGAGACCCAGTTTTGATCAGATGAATTCATCTGGCCAATCACCACCAACCAACTTGCTAACCTCCAATTCTCTTGACTTTCTTGGCTCATGGTAGATCATAAATGCATAAGATGATGAATTTTGAAGTGTCCCTTGAGAAATTTGATCAATTGGTGAGATAGCTTGTTGGAGAAGTTACTCAGGATACCCAATCAAACTAGGGTTTCCAAGGCAAATCACCCTCAAACTATTGAGGAAAACTTGATCAATATAACATGTAGAGATCATTCGGACAAATATATGATGTTCATAACCATTCTTGAATCAATTCATGGTTGTGCTCTTTGTTCATGAGGGTCTCAAACCCTAGATATGGACATGATGAATCAATGAGATCATGCCCTACCTACAAAAGAGTTAGGCAAATACAAAGTGCTTGGTGATCTCTCCCAAAACAAACCCAATGAAAGAGGGGTAAGGAGGGTGCCAAGGTATGATCCCAATGCTAATGCTTATGATGAAGTTGCATGATAGAGTTATGAATTTTTGAAGTTTGGAAAAATCACTTGATCAATGGTATAGGTCAAAAGTGACCTATAATGTAGCCTCATATCACATGCTCAAAAAAGTTGAATTAGCTCTCACTCCAAACATCAAAGTTGAAGTAGATACATTGAATTTGATTGTGCAACTTGTAAATCTATCATCTCATAAAATTGAGCAAGTTATGGCCTTGGAAAGTTGACTTTCAAATTAGGGTTTAGACAAAATGACCTATAATGTTTCAACATAGAAAATGATTTTCCAAGCAAAACTATCTCTATGTCTCAACATGAAAGTTGTTTAGAATGTCATTTAGAGTAAGTTTGCTCTTGTAATTATTTTCATATGGTGAAAATTGTAGGAGATAGGGTCTAGGGAGACCTAGTTTTGATCAGATGAATTCATCTGGCCAATCACCACCAACCAACTTGCTAACCTCCAATTCTCTTGACTTTCTTGGCTCATGGTAGATCATAAATGCATAAGATGATGAATTTTGAAGTGTCCCTTGTGAAATTTGATCAATTGGTGAGATAGCTTGTTGGAGAAGTTACTCAGAATACCCAATCAAACTAGGGTTTCCAAGGCAAATCACCCTCAAACTATTGAAGAAAACTTGATCAATATAACATGTAGAGATCATTCGGACAAATATATGATGTTCATAACCATTCTTGAATCAATTCATGGTTGTGCTCTTTGTTCATGAGGGTCTCAAACCCTAGATATGGACTTGATGAATCAATGAGATCATGCCCTACCTACAAAAGAGTTAGGCAAATACAAAGACATATTTTTGGTATTTTGGTTAGTAAAAATGATAAAATACAAGTATAATATAATCACAAAGTGCTTGGTGATCTCTCCCAAAACAAACCCAATGAAAGAGGGGTAAGGAGGGTGCCAAGGTATGATCCCAATGCTAATGCTTATGATGAAGTTGCATGATAGAGTTATGAATTTTTGAAGTTTGGAAAAATCACTTGATCAATGGTATAGGTCAAAAGTGACCTATAATGTAGCCTCATATCACATGCTCAAAAAAGTTGAATTAGCTCTCACTCCAAACATCAAAGTTGAAGTAGATACATTGAATTTGATTGTGCAACTTGTAAATCTATCATCTCATAAAAATTGAGCAAGTTATGGCCTTGGAAAGTTGACTTTCAAATTAGGGTTTAGACAAAATGACCTATAATGTTTCAACATAGAAAATGATTTTCCAAGCAAAACTATCTCTATGTCTCAACATGAAAGTTGTTTAGAATGTCATTTAGAGTAAGTTTGCTCTTGGAATTATTTTCATATGGTGAAAATTGTAGGAGATAGGGTCTAGGGAGACCTAGTTTTGATCAGATGAATTCATCTCGCCAATCACCACCAACCAACTTGCTAACCTCCAATTCTCTTGAGTTTCTTGGCTCATGGTTTAATCATAAATGCATAAGATGATGAATTTTGAAGTGTCCCTTGTGAAATTTGATCAATTGGTGAGATAGCTTGTTGGAGAAGTTACTCAGGATACCCAATCAAACTAGGGTTTCCAAGGCAAATCACCCTCAAACTATTGAAGAAAACTTGATCAATATAACATGTAGAGATCATTCGGACAAATATATGATGTTCATAACCTTTCTTGAATCAATTCATGGTTGTGCTCTTTGTTCATGAGGGTCTCAAACCCTAGATATGGACTTGATGAATCAATGAGATCATGCCCTACCTACAAAAGAGTTAGGCAAATACAAAGACATATTTTTGGTATTTCGGTTAGTAAAAATGATAAAATACAAGTATAATATAATCACAAAGTGCTTGGTGATCTCTCCCAAAGCAAACCCAATGAAAGAGGGGTAAGGAGGGTGCCAAGGTGTGATCCCAATGCGAATGCTTATGATGAAGTTGCATGATAGAGTTATGAATTTTTGAAGTTTGGAAAAATCACTTGATCAATGGTGTAGGTCAAAAGTGACCTATAATGTAGCCTCATATCACATGCTCAAAAAAGATGAATTAGCTCTCACTCCAAACATCAAAGTTGAAGTAGATACATTGAATTTGATTGTGCAACTTGTTAATCTATCATCTCATAAAAATTGAGCAAGTTATGGCCTTGGAAAGTTGACTTTCAAATTAGGGTTTAGACAAAATGACCTATAATGTTTCAACATAGAAAATGATTTTCCAAGCAAAACTATCTCTATGTCTCAACATGAAAGTTGTTTAGAATGTCATTTAGAGTAAGTTTGCTCTTGGAATTATTTTCATATGGTGAAAATTGTAGGAGATAGGGTCTAGGGAGACCTAGTTTTGATCAGATGAATTCATCTGGCCAATCACCACCAACCAACTTGCTAACCTCCAATTCTCTTGACTTTCTTGGCTCATGGTTAATCATAAATGCATAAGATGATGAATTTTGAAGTGTCCCTTGTGAAATTTGATCAATTGGTGAGATAGCTTGTTGGAGAAGTTACTCAGGATACCCAATCAAACTAGGGTTTCCAAGGCAAATCACCCTCAAACTATTGAAGAAAACTTGATCAATATAACATGTAGAGATCTTTGGGACTTATATATGATGTTCATAACCATTTTTGAATCAATTCATGGTTTGCTCTTTGTTCATGAGGGTCTCAAACCCTAGATATGGACTTGATGAATCAATGAGATCATGCCCTACCTACAAAAGAGTTAGGCAAATACAAAGACATATTTTTGGTATTTTGGTTAGTAAAAATGATAAAATACAAGTATAATATAATCACAAAGTGCTTGGTGATCTCTCCCAAAACAAACCCAATGAAAGAGGGGTAAGGAGGGTGCCAAGGTATGATCCCAATGCTAATGCTTATGATGAAGTTGCATGATAGAGTTATGCATTTTTGAAGTTTGGAAAAATCACTTGATCAATGGTATAGGTCAAAAGTGACCTATAATGTAGCCTCATATCACATGCTCAAAAAAGTTGAATTAGCTCTCACTCCAAACATCAAAGTTGAAGTAGACACGTTGAATTTGATTATGCAACTTGTAAATCTATCATCTCATAAAATTGAGCAAGTTATGGCCTTGGAAAGTTGACTTTCAAATTAGGGTTTAGACAAAATGACCTATAATGTTTCAACATAGAAAATTATTTTCCAAGCAAAACTATCTCTATGTCTCAACATAAAAGTTGTTTAGAATGTCATTTAGAGTAAGTTTGCTCTTGTAATTATTTTCATATGGTGAAAATTGTAGGAGATAGGGTCTAGGGAGACCCAGTTTTGATCAGATGAATTCATCTGGCCAATCACCACCAACCAACTTGCTAACCTCCAATTCTCTTGACTTTCTTGGCTCATGGTAAATCATAAATGCATAAGATGATGAATTTTGAAGTGTCCCTTGTGAAATTTGATCAATTGGTGAGATAGCTTGTTGGAGAAGTTACTCAGGATACCCAATCAAACTAGGGTTTCCAAGGCAAATCACCATCAAACTATTGAAGAAAACTTGATCAATATAACATGTAGAGATCTTTGGGACTTATATATGATGTTCATAACCATTTTTGAATCAATTCATGGATGTGCTCTTTGTTCATGAGGGTCTCAAACCTTAGATATGGACTTGATGAATCAATAAGATCATGCCCTACCTACAAAAGAGTTAGGCAAATACAAAGACATATTTTTGTATTTTGGTTAGTAAAAATGATAAAATACAAGTATAATATAATCACAAAGTGCTTGGTGATCTCTCCCAAAACAAACCCAATGAAAGAGGGGTAAGGAGGGTGCCAAGGTATGATCCCAATGCTAATGCTTATGATGAAGTTGCATGATAGAGTTATGCATTTTTGTAGTTTGGAAAAATCACTTGATCAATGGTATAGGTCAAAAGTGACCTATAATGTAGCCTCATATCACATGCTCAAAAAAGTTGAATTAGTTCTCACTCCAAACATCAAAGTTGAAGTAGACACGTTGAATTTGATTATGCAACTTGTAAATCTATCATCTCATAAAATTGAGCAAGTTATGGCCTTGGAAAGTTAACTTTCAAATTAGGGTTTAGACAAAATGACCTATAATGTTTCAACATAGAAAATGATTTTCCAAGCAAAACCATCTCTATGTCTCTTGACTTTCTTGGCTCATGGTAGATCATAAATGCATAAGATGATGAATTTTGAAGTGTCACTTGTGAAATTTGATCAATTGGTGAGATAGCTTGTTGGAGAAGTTACTCAGAATACCCAATCAAACTAGGGTTTCCAAGGCAAATCACCCTCAAACTATTGAAGAAAACTTGATCAATATAACATGTAGAGATCATTCGGACAAATATATGATGTTCATAACCATTCTTGAATCAATTCATGGTGGTGCTCTTTGTTACTGAGGGTCTCAAACCCTAGATATGGACTTGATGAATAAATGAGATCATGCCCTACCAACAAAAGAGTTAGGCAAATACAAAGACATATTTTTGGTATTTCGGTTAGTAAAAATGATAAAATACAAGTATAATATAATCACAAAGTGCTTGGTGATCTCTCCCAAAACAAACCCAATGAAATAGGGGTAAGGAGGGTGCCAAGGTATGATCCCAATGCTAATGCTTATGATGAAGTTGCATTATAGAGTTAAGAATTTTTGAAGTTTGGAAAAATCACTTGATCAATGGTATAGGTCAAAAGTGACCTATAATGTAGCCTCATATCACATGCTCAAAAAAGTTGAATTAGCTCTCACTCCAAAAATCAAAGTTGAAGTAGATACATTGAATTTGATTATGAAACTTGTAAATCTATCATCTCATAAAATTGAGCAAGTTATGGCCTTGGAAAGTTGACTTTCAAATTAGGGTTTAGACAAAATGACCTATAATGTTTCAACATAGAAAATGATTTTCCAAGCAAAACTATCTCTATGTCTCAACATTAAAGTTGTTTAGAATGTCATTTCGAGTAAGTTTGCTCTTGAAATTATTTTCATATGGTGAAAATTGTAGGAGATAGGGTCTAGGGAGACCCAGTTTTGATCAGATGAATTCATCTGGCCAATCACCACCAACCAACTTGCTAACCTCCAATTCTCTTGACTTTCTTGGCTCATGGTAGATCATAAATGCATAAGATGGTGAATTTTGAAGTGTCCCTTGAGAAATTTGATCGATTGGTGAGATAGCTTGTTGGAGAAGTTACTCATACCCAATCAAACTAGGGTTTCCAAGGCAAATCACCCTCAAACTATTGAAGAATACTTGATCAATATAACATGTAGAGATCATTCGGACAAATATATGATGTTCATAACCATTCTTGAATCAATTCATGGATGTGCTCTTTGTTTATGAGGGTCTCAAACCTTAGATATGGATTTGATGAATCAATATGATCATGCCCTACCTACAAAAGAGTTAGGCAAATACAAAGACATATTTTAGGTATTTTGGTTAGTAAAAATGATAAAATACAAGTATAATATAATCACAAAGTGCTTGGTGATCTCTCCCAAAACAAAACCCAATGAAAAAGGGGTAAGGAGGGTGCCAAGGTATGATGCCAATGCTAATGCTTATGATGAAGTTGCATTATAGAGTTATGAATTTTTGAAGTTTGGAAAAATCACTTGATCAATGGTATAGGTCAAAAGTAACCTATAATGTAGCCTCATATCACATGCTCAAAAAAGTTGAATTAACTCTCACTCCAAACATCAAAGTTGAAGTAGACACGTTGAATTTGATTATGCAACTTGTAAATCTTTCATCTCATAAAATTGAGCAAGTTATGGCCTTGGAAAGTTGACTTTCAAATTAGGGTTTAGACAAAATGACCTATAATGTTTAAACATAGAAAATGATTTTCCAAGCAAAACTATCTCTATGTCTCAACATTAAAGTTCTTTAGAATGTCATTTCGAGTAAGTTTGCTCTTGGAATTATTTTCATATGGTGAAAATTGTAGGAGATAGGGTCTAGGGAGACCCAGTTTTGATTAGATGAATTCATCTGGCCAATCACCACCAACCAACTTGCTAACCTCCAATTCTCTTGACTTTCTTGGCTCATGGTAGATCATAAATGCATAAGATGATGAATTTTGAAGTGTCCCTTGCGAAATTTGATCAATTGGTGAGATAGCTAGTTGGAGAAGTTACTCAGGATACCCAATCAAACTAGGATTTCCAAGGCAAATCACCCTCAAACTATTGAAGAAAACTTGATCAATATAACATGTAGAGATCATTGGGACTTATATATGATGTTCATAACCATTCTTGAATCAATTCATGGTTGTGCTCTTTGTTCATGAGGGTCTCAAACCCTAGATATGGACTTGATGAATCAATGAGATCATGCCCTACCTACAAAAGAGTTAGGCAAATACAAAGACATATTTTTGGTATTTTGGTTAGTAAAAATGATAAAATACAAGTATAATATAATCACAAAGTGCTTGGTGATCTCTTCCAAAACAAACCCAATGAAAGAGGGGTAAGGAGGGTGCCAAGGTATGATCCCAATGCCAATGCTTATGATGAAGTTGCATGATAGAGTTATGCATTTTTATAGTTTGGAAAAATCACTTGATCAATGGTATAGGTCAAAAGTGACCTATAATGTAGCCTCATATCACATGCTCAAAAAAGTTGAATTAGCTCTCACTCCAAACATCAAAGTTGAAGTAGACACATTGAATTTGATTATGAAACTTGTTAATCTATCATCTCATAAAATTGAGCAAGTTATGGCCTTGGAAAGTTGACTTTCTAATTAGGGTTTAGACAAAATGACCTATAATGTTTCAATATAGAAAATGATTTTCCAAGCAAAACTATCTCTATGTCTCAACATGAAAGTTGTTTAGAATGTCATTTAGAGTAAGTTTGCTCTTGGAATTATTTTCATATGGTGAAAATTGTAGGAGATAGAGTCTAGGGAGACCCAGTTTTGATAAGATGAATTCATCTGGCCAATCACCACCAATCAACTTGCTAACCTCCAATTCTCTTGACTTTTTTGGCTCATGGTAGATCATAAATGCATAAGATGATGAATTTTGAAGTGTCCCTTGAGAAATTTGATCAATTGGTGAGATAGCTAGTTGGAGAAGTTACTCAGGATACCCAATCAAACTAGGGTTTCCAAGGCAAATCACCCTCAAACTATTGAAGAAAACTTGATCAATATAACATGTAGAGATCATTGGGACTTATATATGATGTTCATAACCATTCTTGAATCAATTCATGGTTGTGCTCTTTGTTCATGAGGGTCTCAAACCCTAGATATGGACTTGATGAATCAATGAGATCATGCCCTACCTACAAAAGAGTTAGGCAAATACAAAGACATATTTTTGGTATTTTGGTTAGTAAAAATGATAAAATACAAGTATAATATAATCACAAAGTGCTTGGTGATCTCTCCCAAAACAAACCCAATGAAAGAGGGGTAAGGAGGGTGCCAAGGTATGATCCCAATGCCAATGCTTATGATGAAGTTGCATGATAGAGTTATGCATTTTTATAGTTTGGAAAAATCACTTGATCAATGGTATAGGTCAAAAGTGACATATAATGTAGCCTCATATCACATGCTCAAAAAAGTTGAATTAGCTCTCACTCCAAACATCAAAGTTGAAGTAGACACATTGAATTTGATTATGAAACTTGTTAATCTATCATCTCATAAAATTGAGCAAGTTATGGCCTTGGAAAGTTGACTTTCTAATTAGGGTTTAGGCAAAATGACCTATAATGTTTCAATATAGAAAATGATTTTCCAAGCAAAACTATCTCTATGTCTCAACATGAAAGTTGTTTAGAATGTCATTTAGAGTAAGTTTGCTCTTGGAATTATTTTCATATGGTGAAAATTGTAGGAGATAGAGTCTAGGGAGACCCAGTTTTGATCAGATGAATTCATCTGGCCAATCACCACCAATCAACTTGCTAACCTCCAATTCTCTTGACTTTCTTGGCTCATGGTAGATCATAAATGCATAAGATGATGAATTTTGAAGTGTCCCTTGAGAAATTTGATCAATTGGTGAGATAGCTAGTTGGAGAAGTTACTCAGGATACCCAATCAAACTAGGGTTTCCAAGGCAAATCACCCTCAAACTATTGAAGAAAACTTGATCAATATAACATGTAGAGATCATTGGGACTTATATATGATGTTCATAACCATTCTTGAACCAATTCATGGTTGTGCTCTTTGTTCATGAGGGTCTCAAACCCTAGATATGGACTTGATGAATCAATGAGATCATGCCCTACCTACAAAAGAGTTAGGCAAATACAAAGTCATATTTTTGGTATTTTGGTTAGTAAAAATGATAAAATACAAGTATAATATAATCACAAAGTGCTTGGTGATCTCTCCCAAAACAAACCCAATGAAAGAGGGGTAAGGAGGGTGCCAAGGTATGATCCCAATGCCAATGCTTATGATGAAGTTGCATGATAGAGTTATGCATTTTTATAGTTTGGAAAAATCACTTGATCAATGGTATAGGTCAAAAGTGACATATAATGTAGCCTCATATCACATGCTCAAAAAAGTTGAATTAGCTCTCACTCCAAACATCAAAGTTGAAGTAGACACATTGAATTTGATTATGAAACTTGTTAATCTATCATCTCATAAAATTGAGCAAGTTATGGCCTTGGAAAGTTGACTTTCTAATTAGGGTTTAGACAAAATGACCTATAATGTTTCAATATAGAAAATGATTTTCCAAGCAAAACTATCTCTATGTCTCAACATGAAAGTTGTTTAGAATGTCATTTAGAGTAAGTTTGCTCTTGGAATTATTTTCATATGGTGAAATTTGTAGGAGATAGAGTCTAGGGAGACCCAGTTTTGTTCAGATGAATTCATCTGGCCAATCACCACCAACCAACTTGCTAACCTCCAATTCTCTTGACTTTCTTGGCTCATGGTAGATCATAAATGCATAAGATGATGAATTTTGAAGTGTCCCTTGAGAAATTTGATCAATTGGTGAGATAGCTTCTTGGAGAAGTTACTCAGGATACCCAATCAAACTAGGGTTTCCAAGGCAAATCACCCTCAAACTATTGAAGAAAACTTGATCAATATAACATGTAGAGATCATTGGGACTTATATATGATGTTCATAACCATTCTTGAATCAATTCATGGTTGTGCTCTTTGTTCATGAGGGTCTCAAACCCTAGATATGAACTTGATGAATCAATGAGATCATGCCTTACCTACAAAAGAGTTAGGCAAATACAAAGACATATTTTTGGTATTTCGGTTAGTAAAAATGATAAATTACAAGAATAATATGATCACAAAGTGCTTCGTGATCTCTCCCAAAACAAACCCAATGAAAGCGGGGTAAGGAGGGTGCCAAGGTATGATCCCAATGCTAATGCTTATGATGAAGTTGCATGATAGAGTTATGAATTTTTGATGTTTGGAAAAATCACTTGATCAATGGTATAGGTCAAAAGTGACCTATAATGTAGCCTCATATCACATGCTCAAAAAAGTTGAATTAGGTCTCACTCCAAACATCAAAGTTGAAGTAGACACATTGAATTTGATTATGCAACTTGTAAATCTATCATCTCATAAAATTGAGCAAGTTATGGCCTTGGAAGGTTGACTTTTAAATTAGGTTTTAGACAAAATGACCTATAATGTTTCAACATAGAAAATGATTTTCCAAGCAAAATTATGTCTATGTCTCAAAATGAAAGTTGTTTAGAATATCATTTAGAGTAAGTTTGCTCTTAGAATTATTTTCATATGGTGAAAATTGTAGGAGATAGGGTTTAGTGAGACCCAGTTTTGATCAGATGAATTCATCTGGCCAATCACCACCAACCAACTTGCTAACCTCCAATTCTCTTGACTTTCTTGGCTCATTGTCGCATTACGCGAAAAACCGGCGGGAAAACGAAACAACAGAGCCGCCACCGTGCGTTATTTATCCCAAAGGAGGGAAAGGAAACGCTCGAAGTAAACCTGGAAAAGACATGGTCTCGCGACCAGAGAAAGATGGGATCGGGATACGGTTATGCGAAGGGAAGGTATTAGCACCCCTACGCATCCGTCGTACTCGACGGGATCCACGCACAAAAGAAACGATAAGGTTGCTAAAAACTGATCACAAACTGCACACACAAGGCTGGAAGGAGACACGGAAAGACAAAAGAAACTAACTCGGCAGGATATCGCATCCTGGGCCTACGTAGTCTGTCAGGCGCAGACATCAGAGTCGACGTAGTTCGGGACAGGGGAAACGTGCTCGCTGGGATGTCGCATCCTATGCATACGTATCTTCTCTGACCAGAGAAGAATCAGAGCACTCGTAGCTCGGCTAACGCACGCCAAACAAAACACAAACAGGAAACCGACTGCCAATCGCTGGACTTACGTCAGACTCCACACAAACAGGCAAACATGGAAACCGAATGCCAATCATTGGACTTACATCAGACTCCGAACCAACAAACACACACATAGGAAACCGACTGCCAATCGCTGCACTTACGTCAGACTCCAACAAGCAAACAAGACACAGGAAACCAACTGCCAATCGTTGGACTTACGTCAGACTCCGAACCAACAAACACACACACAGGAAACCGACTGCCAATCGCTGGACTTACGTCAGACTCCAACAAGCAAACAAGACACAGGAAACCAACTGCCAATCGCTGGACTTACGTCAGACTCTAAACACACGCAAGGGGTTGCAAAAGAAAAAGGGTGCCCGGAGAGATCAGCTCATCTCCTGCCTACGTACCTCATCTGGTATGAGGATCAGGGCAAAGTAGTTCCCCTACACAGGGAAAAAGGACTAGCCTAACCAAAAACAAAGGGAGACACAAACTACTAGGGAGACTACGACCCAAGCCTAGAAGTTGTCATGCATACGATCCCTATGTTAAGTTTTCTATCTAACTTGCACAAGGAGCAAGTTATCTTAAACAGCACAGGCAAAGCAGTCATACACACAACTAGCACACACTATATACAAACAAAGTGGGCTCACACAAGGCTAGGCTGTGAAACACAAGCCAACTGGAATCGGGTGTAGTTAGCTCTTAACCCTGACATTGAGAGTTAGGGTGAAGCAGATGAAATGGGAAGTGAGGGTAGGACTTCACAGCTCTTATCCCTGGCCTGGGAGAGCTTCAGACAAATGAAAGTGTGGGAGTTCAGAAAGTAGGAACTCTTCTCCACATATGACTGACACAACAAAGATCTTGGGTTAATATCCACAATGCATCAACACAAGGTGTGTGAGCAGAGTGAATGAGACAACTGAATAGCAGGAGATGGATTGCACATCTCTTTTATCTGCCCATTGCCCCATAGAGGTATTTTCCTGCTTGGCACAAAGATAAACAAACACATGCATTGCCTCTTAAGGAGGGCTTCAGACAGGTGCCTGCCCAAGTAACAAGACAGGTCTTCCAGACTACATGAAGTCAGAGAGTTATACCTCAAATGGTTAAGCAACCAAGAAAAGCAAAAGCAAGTTCAAAAGAACTCAAAGCAACTTATGTACCTGAAAAAATCTAACCCAATCAGTATACAATTCAAACAATCAAACAGACAGTCAATCACACAATTAGACAGATAAGCAAGCAATGTGCAAGGCACAAGCCAGTGGGCACAACACAAGTAACTTGGCATCAACCTACAAAACAACTCCAAATTAGTTAACATCTAGAGCAAACATCAATGCTCAAGTGAGGAAGCATCATCAACTATGGACTTGGATGTGTAAACCTGAAATCAAAGCTCAATTGTGAGTCACAAACCACTAGGTCAAAGCCTAGGGTCAAAAGAGGGTCAAACATTCAAAACAGAACATGAAATTTAACATGAAGCAACCTCAATCAATCAAGAACACAATCTAAAAGATATCACATCAATATCATTCACCTAATTCATTTCATGAACCAAACATGACAAGGTATGCAAGTTGTAATCACATTGTGACATCAGAATGAACAAATGCACATTAATTCAAAAATGATTCAAATAATCTCAAAAAAATTCATGAGCAAACAGAACATATAACATGATCATCACACAAAAAATTAGGAGCATTGTACAATATTAGGCATCGTAATCAAATCACATAAGTCAAGGCAAGCACAACAAGCTCATATGTGACACAAAATGTCACACCAACTTAGCATAGGCACAAAACAGAAATGAATCATGGTAAAAACCTCAAACTAAAGCCAAAACAATCTTCAACATGTCTAGCAATAGTGTGCAAAATTTCACATTCATTGGATAAAGAACAAGCATTTCAGAAAAGAATGAAGATCAAAGCAATTCAAAAGCTCACATATGACCATCCAGAATGAAAAATCCCAATTAAATTCGAAATGATCCCAAAAATTCCAACAAAAATCATGAGCAGCCACAACATCCATATCAAGAAGCATACAAAAAATCAAGGCAACTGGAATTCATTTGATAAGGCAAATTCATCAATCAAGTTGACCATCACAAGGTGTGACACAAATTGCCACACCTACCTTAACATGATCATAAAGCAGCAATGGCACATGATAAAAATACCAACTCAACACCAAAATGTCAAGCAATGAGTCTAGTTTCAACATGTAAATTTTCATGAGCATTGGGTAAAATCTCAGCATTTCACAAATGAATGATCAAGGCAAGGTCAAGATATGATACATGTTCACATTCCCTAGCACAAAAACAATTCCAGCCATGCACAATTTATGGAAAAATGTTCATAAAATACTAGACAGAAAATGGAATGCAATGCAAAAAACCTCATATTTTTTGGATCACTATTCAATTATATATGAATTTTTAAAGATGGAGAAAAAATTAAAAAAAGATGAAACAAGCACATGGAAATAATTGAGGGAAGTGGAAAATAATACAAGGCATTTGAAATAATATGATAGCTGGGAATCGAACTGAAGCGAAATTCAAACGAGCGCGCCTTGGCCTTGAAACGCACCGTTCCACTAATCCTATGTGGCACGGTCAAGCAATGCTAGCCAATCATACTGCCATGCAGATGCATATGTGGTCCAGTACATGCGCGTTTTTACACAAACACATGCAAAACTCAGAAAACTCATTTGGAAAGATCAAAACACGGCCTGAGAATGAAATTTCATCAGCTTCATCATGTTCATCATGAACAGTACTCATGCTCAAGAACAAATTTCTCAGATTTCCACAATAGGCACATCAATAGGTAGATCTTCCAACAAGGAGCACGAATCAATGCATAGCTAAGGTTAAATCAACACATACAAGGAGAATCGAAGCAATCTATTTTCATGCATGAATCTTTAACTTGACCTAACTCACTCAATTCTGCATGGATTTCAATGATCTAAAGCTCAGATTAACCAGCATCAAAAGATGAACAACAATAGCATAATGAAATTGAGAATTAAGAGGATCGATTTGGAACCTATTTGAAGTGCAGAACTGAAATTCGATGGATCCAAGGCCTTGTGATGCTTCAATGCTCCTCCAGTATGCTTGTATGATTGATTGGATGAAGAGTTGAGGATTAATTGCACGCGATCTCTCAAAAATCTGAATCCACCATTGTTGAGTTCAAGCTTCAAGCTGCTTCAAAACTGCACGAATTCCTTTGGATCTTCCTTTAAACATGCTCCATAATGCCTCTAGATGATGAATTGATCAAGAGAAATGGATATTGTTTGGAAAAAATTGAAGAAAAATTTGAGAGAAAACTTTGTGATTTGGATCTAGATCTAAGAATTGTGACTGTGGTTAGCTGAAAACAGTTATGCTTAGTGTTATATACCTCTCCTTAATCACTCTCCTAATCAGGTTTAAGCCATGGTAATTGGAATTAGCAAGAAATGAGGTGCATATGCCAATTTGATATTTCACCTTATGCATGAAAGTTATGGATGAACAGTACACGAATTAGGCTTGAATTTCACTCAAAAAGTCATTTTGGAGCCAATGGTCATGGTAGAATGTGTGAACAATGCACCGATTTTAAACTTTAATTTTCCCTCCAAAAATCAAGTGAATTTCCAAATGATTATGTGATGATAATGCATGGCATGTAATGCATGATTTGGAAAGCATAAGTCAAAACAAGAACAATGCAAAAAGAACCACTTAATTTGGACTTTTGGTTTGAATGTTATGCACATTTGAAGTTCAAACCACTCTTGGCCAAGATTGATCCATATCTCTTCAACCACACATGTGAAATCCAAGATCTTGGACTTTTTGGAAATGGGAGAGAAAGATCTTCAACTTTCGTGTTGGACAAAATTTCATTTGAAGCTTTCTTGATGATGTAATCTTTAGTTGAAAACCTTTCCATTTTTGGCAAATTCAAATTACAGGTCACCTGCTATTTTTGGAAAGTTTTGATCTGACTTCAACTTCTTCATTGTTGATGTTTGAAATGTGAAATGAGACTTATTCACACATGAATGAGGCATCTCTAACCATTTCCCACCTCCAAATCCATGGTTGAGTTGACAGTTGACTTCTGTTGACTTTCTAGGGTTTCAGATGATTTGATCATTGACTGATGAGCTTTGAGCCTTCAATGCCTTGCCAAACCACTTCAAAATTATTCTTGGATCATATGAACTCATTGTACCAACCCTGGGGCTTCGATTCCATGGAAAATGCACTTGCTTGCTTGCACAGTTAAATCTCCTGACCAGTCTAGCCTGATGACTTGATGGACTAATGCAATGAACCATGCAATGTTAATGACCTAAACATAAAAATGTTTATACAAAATGGGAGGTGAAAATTTTAGGTGCTACAGCTGCCCCTATTCAATCAACTGGGAACCTGAACGGATGAGAGCAACAGCTGTCAGACCTTCAGCGTAAACAGGGATTGAATACCAAAGAACCGTAGAAATTTGCACTCCGCGGGGGATGATACAAGATTTTTGCAACAGTAACCAGACAAGACGTTTACCGACGACTCCTGGGGATTTGATTTTTATCAAAAGAAAGGAACAACCAAACGTCAGCGGACGAATGGGAAAAACTCAACGTTTATCGACACCAACGGAGAGGTGAACAGACATCAACAGATGACCGGGAAAGACTCGACCAGACGTCAAAGGACGAACGGGAGAAGCTCGACGTTTATTGACACCAACAGAGAGGTGACCAGACATTAACGAATGACTGGGAAAGACTCGACCAGACGTGAACGGACGAAAGGGAGAAGCTCGACGTTTATCGACACCAACGGAGAGGTGAACACTTCACTGGGGAAGGAAAACAAATATTTGCAACTGGAAACCAGACAGGACATTTACCGACGACTCTATTGGGGATTTCTGGCTAGGGAATTACCAGACATGGACCGATGACTGGGATGAGACTCGACGTTTACCGACATCGAAAGATGATGTTTACCGACATCAAACAAAGATGACCAGACATTTATCGACACCGACGGAGAGGTGAACAGACATTAACGAATGACCTGTGGGGAAAATACAACCAGATGTCAACAGATAACTAGGAAAAACTTGACATTTATCGGCACCAACGGAGCGGTGACTCCTGGGGAAGATTCAGCTATACGTCAACGGACGAATAGGAAAAAACTCAACGTTTATCGACACCAACGGAGAGGTGACTCTTGGGGAAGGAGAAAGATGTCATGAACATCGAAAGATGATGTTTACCGACATCAACAAAGAAGACCAGACATTTACCGATGACTGGGGTAGGACTCGATGTTTACCGACACCGAAAGAATGGTGTTTACCGACACCAAGGAAAAGACGACCAGACATTTACCGATGACTGGGTAGGACTCGATGTTTACCGACACCGAAACAATGGTGTTTACTGACACCAAGGAAAAGACGACCAGACATTTACCGATGACTGGGTAGGACTCGATGTTTACCGACACCGAAACAATGGTGTTTACTGACACCAAGGAAAAGACGACCAAACATTTACCGATGACTGGGTAGGACTCGATGTTTACCAACACCGAAACAATGGTGTTTACTGACACCAAAGAAAGAACACACGCGGGTGTTGACATGACACTCACCGGTATCACACGGACGACATTTACATATGTCAGGGCAAGGCTAAACACTTGCTGGGGATCTCACTGGGGAGAATCAAACTTTCCTTTCATGGACGAGTGAAGAAATAAATCTCTTTGGGGAGTATCAATCCTGAATGCTGTCAGGAGCAACTGTAGCCAACGTGCTGTACAGATGTAGAACAAAGATCCGCCTCTGCCGGGGATATGGTCTGATTAGGTTTCAACACATGAATGCATATGTCTGAATTTTTCTATGGCGTAATGCTCCATACTCAATGGAAATGCTACGCGTTTTAAGGATGCAATGATCACTACATGCAAAATGCAAAATGATGAAAACTCCTGTCGGGGAGCCAAAACTGATCAGGTACTCCAACTCTGTGGGGAGACTCTGCTTGAGGAATTCTCTGCGGGGAATAACACCGACTTCTCACTCCTGCTGGAGAATAGTACTGATGTTGGAGAAAGGATCCCAATCCACTAGGGGACTCCGCTTGGGACACAATCAAAGCGACTTCGCTGGGGAATACTGACAATCCACAGGTAGGATAAACTCTGCTGGAGATAATTTTCACCGCCTGATCCACTCAGGGAACCTGCTGGGGAAAACCATCAACATCCACCTTCTGCTAGGGAACCTGCTAGGGGAAACCTTCACAACCCTGATGGGGACAGCATTCACCACTCTGCTGAGGAAAAGCAAAACTCTGGTGGGGAAAGTAATATACCAGACCACACTGGGGGATAGACCACAACAACCTTGCCGGGAAAAAGCGTTCACGACCACGCTGGGGATAACAGTACTTCAAACCAGACTGCTGGGGAATAAAATTCACTTCACCGACACCTCCGCTGGGGATACGACATCCTTCCAACTCAGTGGGGATAATCAATCTTCAGACTCAGCTGGGAACTGCCAACTTTCAGACTAGCTGGGGGATAAACCCATTCTCAGTCTTGCTGGGGACTTAACAATTTCAGCCCTGCTAGGAATAGAACGCACTATCCACAGATGTCTCTGCAGGGGAGAAGGATAACTCTGATAGCCTTCAAACTGGCTTGGGGAAACAACCACTTCTAAGCCTGCTGGGAAATCATCCATGGCTTAACTATGTTGGGGAGACAAGTCGCGAACTTGCTTCATCTGCTGGGGAACATCCCCACCCTCCCATACTGCTGAGGAATCAACCGTGGCTTATCTGCTTCAGCCAGGAAATCAACCAGTAACAACCTGCAAAACAATATATCATACATGCCCCAGGAGATCGCATGGACAAGATACGCTCAAGTGTCCTCAACATTCAAAATGATTTTCAAATGTTTTATCTTACTGCACGTTATTGTCTAGCCTTCATGTTTTTATATGCAATGTTTATCAAAATTCGGACGTTTTTGCAAACAAAACAGTAAAATAAAAACAGGAGAGCAATTTATTTGAATAACGACTTTTATTGATTGAAAACGGGCCTGAAAAGGCGAATACATCGGGAAGCAATTCCTAGAAAGAGGTAATTGTGCACAAAAGGAAAAATCTATCCTAATGGCAATGTGAACACGGCATCCACTATTTCCCAATTCTGTTATAACTCATAGATTATCAGTTTTCCTCCCAACTTCCTTGCTTTCTGAAAAGAATGACTGGACCGATCACATCTTTCGAGATGGCAGACGACGAAGCGCGATGAAGTACAGATAACTCAGACTGTAGTCTTCGCTTGAATCCCTCTTTTGCCTGGATCGCCCTTTGGGTTTTCAATCCACCGGGATACCCATTTTTGCCTAAGCCGCCCTTGCGGGTTTTCGACCTACCGGGTGTACTAATTCTTTTCATTTTTATCCCTAACTTTTGCCCGAACCTTTTCTCTTCTTTTTTTTTTTTTTGGTTTTTTTTTGTTTTTTTTTGGTTCGCCGGGATGCCCTTTTTTGCCTGGACTCTTTTATTCTTTTTGTCCAGCGGGTCAATTTACGTGAAGTATTTTTTGACTACATCTGCGTTAACAGGGGACGAAAAATCTTCATCATCCATAGTTGTAAGCATCAAGGCTCCACCAGAGAAAACCTTCTTAACAACATATGGACCTTCATAATTAGGAGTCCACTTGCCCCTGTTATCTGTACCGGGAGGAAGGATCCTCTTCAAAACTAGATCACCGATCTGATAGCTTCGAGGATGCACTTTCTGATCAAAGGCTCTCTTCATCCTTCTCTGATACAACTGCCCATGGCACACAGCTGCTAGCCGTCTCTCTTCGATAAGGCTCAACTCGTTAAACCTTGTTCGAATCCACTCGGCTTCGTCAAGCTTGACATCTAGCAATACTCTCAGAGAAGGGATCTCCACTTCAACAGGTAGGACAACTTCCATACCATACACAAGGGAGTACGGGGTTGCCCCGGTCGACGTACGCACTGAGGTACGATACCCATGCAAAGCGAAAGGCAGCATCTCATGCCAATCCTTGTACGTCACGACCATCTTCTGCACAATCTTCTTGATATTCTTGTTTGCCGCCTCTACAACACCATTCATCTTTGGTCTGTAAGGAGAAGAATTGTGATGTTCAATCTTGAAATCTTTGCAAAGCTCTTTCATCATCTTGTTATTGAGATTCGAACCATTATCAGTGATGATTCTTTTAGGAACCCCATAACGACAGATGATTTCCTTCTTAATGAACCGGGCAACCACTTGTTTGGTAACCTTAGCATAGGAAGCTGCTTCCACCCACTTGGTGAAGTAATCAATCGCAACTAGGATGAAGCGATGTCCATTAGAAGCAGTAGGCTCGATCTTCCCAATCATGTCAATGCCCCACATGGCGAACGGCCAAGGAGAATTCATGACATTCAGAGGGCTTGGTGGTACATGCACCTTATCAGCATAGATTTGACACTTATGGCACTTCCGAGCGTATTTGAATGTCGTCTTTTCCATGTCTTCTGGCGCCATCTTAATCTGATTATATCCAGAGAAACCATCCATGAAAGAGAAAACCGAGGATTGAGCCGTATTATCAACCAATACATCAATGTGAGGTAATGGGAAATCATCTTTCGGACTCGCTCTATTCAGATCCCGGTAATCGACACACATTATGACTTTGCCGTCCTTCTTCGGCACGGGAACGATGTTGGCCACCCACGGGGGGTAAGTTGTCACTGACAAGAAACCCGCATCGAACTGCTTCTGAACTTCTTCCTTGATTTTAATAGCCATATCAGGACTCGTTCTCCGAAGCTTCTGCTTGACTAAAGGACACTCTTCTCTGAGAGGTAGTCTATGCACCACAATATCGGTATCCAACCCAGGCATATCTTGATACGACCAGGCGAATATCTCCACATACTCTCTCAACATCTCAATCAACCTGCTCTTAACATCTTCTTTCAAAGCAGCCCCGATCTTGATATCTCTTATGGCGTCCTCTGTACCAAGATTAATAATCTCCAACTCCTGCTGATGAGGTTGGATGACCCTGTCCTCTTGCTTCAACAATCTGACCAATTCTCTAGGGAGTTCACAGTCTTCCTCATTGTCCTCTTCAGCTTGGTAGATGGGATTATTGAAATCATACTGAGCCATAACAGAATTGTTCATAGTGGAGTCCGTAAGATCACTTCTGCATGTTTAATGCTTTGTTTTAGAAAAAAAGTTCAAGAAAGTCACAAAAAACAAAAACATTGCCATTTTTATTTTATTTTTTTGAAAAGTGAAAACAAAAATAGAAAGACAGGGATCACAAAATTGTTTGCAAAACGTCCTTTATTAATGATATCATTGGAAAAACATGATGAGGTCCTACAATGAACCACTATGCCTTGGGCAGAACGTAGGGTTTTGTGCAAAATGAAAAAACAAAAGAAAATTACTCTATTTGAAGAGTAACTTGGACCACATCCTCTGCTGTCCAGTTGTTGATCGACTCCCATGGTGCACACGGGCGAACCCAGTTGTCCAGATCACAATCACTATCACCATCTTCACTACTGGTCGCAAAGACATCGCCGTGATTCATTAGCCCAGCGCTGGTAAAGGTACTCGAACCTGTCTGCACACCCTGCTCCGCCTGCAGAGGTTGATAGCCAATTCCGAACTTGTCTTCTTTGACAGGCAAAACCACCATCTTGCCCCAGCCCTCAGCTTTACCAGAGTTGACAACCTCCTTCGCCTAGTTATACGATGCAATTGAGGCACTTGGCTTCTTCTGCTCAGCGAAAGCCACCCTCTCAAGAGCAACGGTCTCGAATGCCTGGCATAAGGTTTCATGGATCTCGCCATCCACCTCTACATACTTGAAAGAGGATAGGTGACTCACCAGAATATCTTCTTCACCGCACACGGTCACAATCTGACCGTTCCAGACATACTTCAACTTCTGGTGGAGAGTTGACGAAACTGCCCCAGCTGCGTGAATCCAAGGACGCCCCAACAAATAACTATATGCTGGCTGGATGTCCATCATATAGAAGACGATGTCGAAAACCTCCGGACCGATCTTCAATGGCAAGGTGACTTCACCAAAAATAGACCGTTTGGATCCATCAAATGCACGCACAATCAGATCACTCGGAGTGAGGATAACCCCTTCAACATCAATCTTACCCAGAATCTTCTTAGGCAGCACATTCAGCGAAGAGCCAGTGTCTACCAACACGTGAGACAACACTGCCCCCTTGCACTCCATGGTGATATGCAAGGCCTTGTTATGGTTACGTCCCTCAGGCGTTAAGTCCAGGTCTGTGAATCCCAAGCCATGCCTGGTACTCACGTTAGCAATCACACCCTCTAGTTGGTTGACAGAGATCTCTTGGGGCACGTAAGCCAGATTCAGCATCTTTAACAAGGCATTACGGTGCGCCTCAGAGCACAGAAGCAATGAGAGGATAGAAATTTTGGACGGAGTCTGATTCAATTGATCTACAATCTTGTAGTCACTCTTCTTGATTATTTTCATGAACTCCTCCACGTCTTTCTCAAATGAACCCTCAGGCGCCTCCTTCTGAGCCGGCTCTTCATCAACCACTGCTTGTTTGCCTTTGGCTTTGGCAAGAGCCTCGGCATTGCTATCTCTCAACGGTTGCGGAGCAAACAGACGTCCACTTCTGGTAAACCCTCCTGGTCCTCCAACATTGTCCACAACTGGACTCACAACCACAGGAGTTCTACTAGGCAGCCCAATAGTCACAGGAGCTAGATTTGCTGGCCTGACCTGACTCTCAGCCCTTCGATTGCTGCGATAAGCATTGTCATATCTCCATGGCACAACCCTACTATCAACAACCCTTCTTCCCGAAGCAACAGTTACAGGAGCGGAAATAGTAAAAGGAGTACCACCAACTACAGGCGCACTAACAGCCCTCTGACACGCCCCTCAGGCGGTTTGAAATAGATAGTGACGGTTGACACCATCCCACGATCTCTAACAGCCCGACTGAATTGCAAACAACCCTCGTCAATCAAACTCTGTATACCAGCCCTCAACTGATCACAACCATTCTCAGATTCAACACACTCTGCACAGCCCTCACAACAGCCCGGGAATACTCCCCCATTCAACAACCGGTCCTTCACAATTGACAGCGGAGTCTGGATCTCCTCAATGCTAACAACCAAGTCTTCAGCTTCTCCCCCTTCGACATTTTTCACTCTGTGTGCACCATGCGGAGGCATAGGATTGTTTACAACATTCGGCACAGGAGCAAAATTGATAGTTTTAACGTCAATTAGGTCCTGGACCTTATGATGAAAAGCCCTGCAATTCTCAATGTGGTGCCCCGGTGCACCGGAGTGGAAATCACAACGCACGTTGGCATCATACCCAGGTGGTATCTTTGTCAATGGAGCCATGGTTCTCAACTCCACGAATCCCAATCTGAGCAACTCAGGTAGCAACTCAGCATAGGTCATCGGTAAGGGATCAAAACGTCGATCAGGCATCCTCTGTCTAGGCTGATACGGACGTTGCTGTTGTTGTTATTTACGGCGGTTGTTGTTGAACCCTCTATTGTTGCTGTTGACGAGGTTGAGGTGCCGGGATGGTCACAGCAGCAACCTGGCGATACTGATTTCTGTTTGTACTCCTTCGGTGTTGCACATCATTGGTTTCCCCCTCTCTCCTGCGAGGTGCCCCAGCAAATGGTTTCTTGGAAGATGAGGAACCAACATCTTGAATCTTACCAGCTTTGATCAAACTCTCTGTCCTCTCCCCACAGATTACAACGTCTGAGAAACTACCGAACGGGCAGCTCCCCAACCGGTCCATGAACACACCTTGTAAGGTACCGATGAACATGTCAGTTAACTCCCTTTCCAGCATAGGGGGTTGTACTCTTGCAGCCAACTCACGCCACCTCTGGGCGTACTCCTTGAAGCTCTCACCAGATTTCTGACAAAGACTCTGCAACTGAGTCCGGCTCGGCGCCATGTCCATATTATGTTTATACTGCCTCAAGAAGGCCTCACCCAGATCTTTCCAGCATCGGATAGAATCTCTCTTAAGCTCCATGTACCAATCCAAGGAAGCCCCAGATAAGCTGTCCTGGAAGAAATACATCCACATTTTCTCGTCATCGTGTGTAAGCAGAGATCTTTCTGTAATAGGCCTGCACGTGGGTGCGAGGGCAAGAAGTACCATTGTATTTATCGAATGAGGGCGCTTTGAATTTGTAGGGAATCCTCAACCCTTCCACCAGCCCCATGTTGGTCACATCAAACCCAAGGGAGTTCTGACATTCCATAGCTCTGATTTTCTCAGCAAGGACATCCACCTTACAATCCCTCTCTTCAACTCTCACTACATCATCGTCTTCACTGAGCAGAGTGAACATATCCTCCTGTCTATCAACAATCAGAGCAGGATGACGAGCACCCGGGTAGCTTTGGCGTTGACAGTCTCTGCGGCAAGAGGTTGTCCGTTGATTCTGATACCCCTCAATTCATCCCCTACGGCGTAGTCATTGACGGGAGCAGCGACAACATTCTCATGAACAGGCACACCCACTGGTGAAGCACGGTTGGACGGCGGAATCACGGCTTCCTGCCAATTTGATATTTCACCTTATGCATGAAAGTTATGGATGAACAGTACACGAATTAGGCTTGAATTTCACTCAAAAAGTCATTTTGGAGCCAATGGTCATGGTATAATGTGTGAACAATGCACCGATTTTAAACTTTAATTTTCCCTCCAAAAATCAAGTGAATTTCCAAATGATTATGTGATGATAATGCATGGCATGTAATGCATGATTTGGAAAGCATAAGTCAAAACAAGAACAATGCAAAAAGAACCACTTAATTTGGACTTTTGGTTTGAAAGTTATGCACATTTGAAGTTCAAACCACTCTTGGCCAAGATTGATCCATATCTCTTCAACCACACATGAGAAATCCAAGATCTTTGACTTTTTGGAAATGGGAGAGAAAGACATCAACTTTAATGTTGGACAAAATTTCATTTGAAGCTTTCTTGATAATGTAATCTTGAGTTGAAAACCTTTCCATTTTTGGCAAATTCAAATTACAGGTCACCTGCTATTTTTGGAAAGTTTTGATCTGACTTCAAATTCATCATTGTTGATGTTTGAAATGTCAAATGAGACTTATTCACACATGAATGAGGCATCTCTAACCATCTCCCACCTCCAAATCCATGGTTGAGTTGACAGTTGACTTCTGTTGACTTTCTAGGGTTTCAGATGATTTGATCATTGACTGATGAGCTTTGAGCCTTCAATGCTTTGCCAAACCACTTCAAAGTGATTCTTGGATCATATGAACTCATTGTACCAACCCTGGGGCTTCGATTCCATGGAAAATGCACTTGCTTGCTTGCACAGTTAAATCTCCTTACCAGTCTAGCCTGATGACTTGATGGACTAATGCAATGAACCATGCAATGTTAATGACCTAAACATAAAAAAGTTTATACAAAATGGGAGGTGCAAATTTGAGGTGCTACACTCATGGAAGATCATAAATGCATAAGATGATCAATTTTGAAGTGTCCCTTGAGAAATTTGATCAATTGGTGAGATAGCTTGTTGGAGAAGTTACTTAGGATACCCAATCAAACTAGGGTTTCCAAGGCAAATCACCCTCAAACTATTGAAGAAAACTTGATCAATATAACACGTAGAGATCATTGGGACTTACATATGATGTTCATAACCATTCTTGAATCAATTCATGGTTGTGCTCTTTGTTGAAGAGGGTCTCAAACCCTAGATATGGACTTGATGAATCAATGAGATCATGCCCTACCTACAAAAGAGTTAGGCAAATACAAAGACATATTTTTGGTATTTTGGTTAGTAAAAATGACAAAATACAAGTATAATATAATCACAATGTGCTTGGTGATCTCTCCCAAAACAAACCCAATAAAGGGGGGTAAGGAGGGTCCCAAGGTATGATCCCAATGCTAATGCTTATGATGAAGTTGCATGATAAAGTTATGAATTTTTGAAGTTTGGAAAAATCACTTGATCAATGGTATAGGTCAAAAGTGACCTATAATGTAGCCTCATATCACATTCTCAAAAAAGTTGAATTAGCTCTCACTCCAAACATCAAAGTTGAAGTAGACATATTGAATTTGATTGTGCAACTTGTAAATCTATCATCTAGGGTTTAAACAATTGGCCTTGGAAAGTAGACATATTGAATTTGATTGTGCAACTTGTAAAAGTTGAAGTAGACATATGGCCTTGGAAAGTTGACTTTCAAATTAGGGTTTAGACAAAATGACCTATAATGTTTCAACATAGAAAATGATTTTCCAAGCAAAACTATCTCTATGTCTCAACATGAAAGTTGTTTAGAATGTCATTTAGAGTAAGTTTTCTCTTGGAATTATTTTCATATGGTGAAAATTGTAGGAGATAGGGTCTAGGGAAACCCAGTTATGATCAGATGAATTCATCTGGTCAATCACCACCAACCAACTTGCTAACCTCCAATTCTCTTGACTTTCTTGGCTCATGGTATATCATAAATGCATAAGATGATGAATTTTGAAGTGTCCCTTGAGAAATTTGATCAATTTGTGAGATAGCTTATTGGAGAAGTTACTCAGGATACCCAATCAAACTAGGGTTTCCAAGGCAAATCACCCTCAAACTATTGAAGAAAACTTGATCAATATAACATGTAGATATCATTGGGACTCATATATGATGTTCATAACCATTCTTGAATCAATTCATGGTTGTGCTCTTTGTTCATGAGGGTCTCTAACCCTTGATATGGACTTGAAGAATCAATGAGATCATGCCCTAGCAACAAAAGAGTTAGGCAAATACAAAGACATGTTTTTGGTATTTTGGTTAGTAAAAATGATAAAATACAAGTATAATATAATCACAAAGTGCTTGGTGATCTCTCCCAAAACAAACCCAATGAAAGGGGGTAAGGAGGGTGCCAAGGTATGATCCCAATGCTAATGCTTATGATGAAGTTGCATGATAAAGTTATGAATTTTTGAAGTTTGGAAAAATCACTTGATCAATGGTATAGGTCAAAAGTGACCTATAATGTAGCATCATATCACATGCTCAAAAAAGTTGAATTAGCTCTCACTCCAAACATCAAAGTTGAAGTAGACACATTGAGTTTGATTGTTCAACTTGTAAATCTATCATCTCATAAAAATTGAGCAAGTTATGGCCTTGGAAAGTTGACTTTCAAATTAGGGTTTAGACAAAATGACCTATAATGTTTCAACATAGAAAATGATTTTCCCAGCAAAACTATCTCTATGTCTCAACATGAAAGTTGTTTAGAATATCATTTAGAGTAAGTTTGCTCTTGGAATTATTTTCATATGGTGAAAATTGTAGGAGATAGGGTCTAGGGAGACCCAGTTTTGATCAGATGAATTCATCAGGCCAATCACCACCAACCAACTTGCTAACCTCCAATTCTCTTGACTTTCTTGGCTCATGGTGGCCATAAATGCATAAGATGATGAATTTTGAAGTGTCCCTTGTGAAATTTGATCAATTGGTGAGATAGCTTCTTGGAGAAGTTACTCAGGAAACCCAATCAAACTAGGGTTTCCAAGGCAAATCACCCTCAAACTATTGAAGAAAACTTGATCAATATAACATGTAGAGATCATTGGGACTTATATATGATGTTCATAAACATTCTTGAATCAATTCATGGTTGTGCTCTTTGTTCATGAGGGTCTCAAACCCTAGATATGGACTTGATGAATCAATGAGATCATGCCCTACCTACAAAAGAGTTAGGCAAATACAAAGACACATTTTTGGTATTTTGGTTACTAAAAATGATAAAATACAAGTATAATATAATCACAAAGTGCTTGGTTATCTCTCCAAAAACAAACCCAATGAAAGAGGGGTAAGGAGGGTGCCAAGGTATGATCCCAATGTTAATGCTTATGATGAAGTTGCATGAGAGGTTATGAATTTTTGAAGTTTGGAAAAATCACTTGATCAATGGTATAGGTCAAAAGTGACCTATAATGTAGCCTCATATCACATGCTGAAAAAAGTTGAATTAGCTCTCACTCCAAACATCAAAGTTGAAGTAGACATATTGAATTTGATTGTGCAACTTGTAAATCTATCATCTCATAAAAATTGAGCAAGTTATGGCCTTGGAAAGTTGACTTTCAAATTAGGGTTTAGACAAAATGACCTATAATGTTTGAACATAGAAAATGATTTTCCAAGCAAAACTATCTCTATGTCTCAACATGAAAGTTGTTTAGAATATCATTTTGAGTAAGTTTGCTCTTGGAATTATTTTCATATGGTGAAAATTGTAGGAGATAGGGTTTAGGGAGACCCAGTTCTGATCAGATGAATTCATCAGGCCAATCACCACCAACCAACTTGCTAACCTCCAATTCTCTTGGCTTTCTTGGCTCATGGTAGACCATAAATGCATAAGATGATGAATTTTGAAGTGTCCCTTGTGAAATTTGATCAATTGGTGAGATAGCTTGTTGGAGAAGTTACTCAGGATACCCAATCAAACTAGGGTTTCCAAGGCAAATCACCCTTAAACTATTGAACAAAACTTGATCAATATAACATGTAGATATCATTGGGACTTATATATGATGTTCATAACCATTCTTGAATCAATTCATGGTTGTGCTCTTTGTTCATGAGGGTCTCAAACCCTAGATATGGGTGCCCTACCTACAAAAGAGTTAGGCAAATACAAAGACATGTTTTTGGTATTTTGGTTAGTAAAAATGATAAAATACAAGTATAATATAATCAAAAGTGCTTGGTGATCTCTCCCAAAACAAACCCAATGAAATGGGGGTAAGGAGGGTGCCAGGGTATGATCCCAATGCTAATGCTTATGATGAAGTTGCATGATAGAGTTATGAATTTTTGAAGTTTGGAAAAATCACTTGATCAATGGTATAGGTCAAAAGTGACCTATAATCTAGCCTCATATTACATGCTCAAAAAAGTTGAATTAGCTCTCACTCCAAACATCAAAGTTGAAGTAGACAAATTGAATTTGATTATGCAACTTGTAAATCTATCATCTCATAAAAATTGAGCAAGTTATGGCCTTGGAAAGTTGACTTTCAAATTAGGGTTTAGACAAAATGACCTATAATGTTTCAACATAGAAAATGATTTTCCAAGCAAAACTATCTCTATGTCTCAACATGAAAGTTGCTTAGAATGTCATTTAGAGTAAGTTTGCTCTTGGAATTATTTTCATATGGTGAGAATTGTAGGAGATAGGGTCTAGGGAGACCCAGTTCTGATCAGATGAATTCATCAGGCCAATCACCACCAACCAACTTGCTAACCTCCAATTCTCTTGGCTTTCTTGGCTCATGGTAGATCATAAATGCATAAGATGATGAATTTTAAAGTGTACCTTGTGAAATTTAATCAATTGGTGAGATAGCTTGTTGGAGAAGTTACTCAGGATACCCAATCAAACTAGGGTTTCCAAGGCAAATCACCCTCAAACTATTGAAGAAAACTTGATCAATATAACATGTAGATATCATTGGGACTTATATATGATATTCATAACCATTCTTGAAACAATTCATGGTTGTGCTCTTTGTTCACGAGGGTCTCAAACCCTAGATATGGACTTGATGAATCAATGTGATCGTGCCCTACCTACAAAAGAGTTAGGAAAATACAAAGACATGTTTTTGGTATTTTGGTTTGTTAAAATGATAAAATAGAAGTATAATATAATCACAAAGTGCTTGGTGATCTCTCCCAAAACAAACCCAATGAAATAGGGTAAAGAGGGTGCCAAGGTATGATCCCAATGCTAATGCTTGTGATGAAGTTGCATGATAGAGTTATGATTTTTTGAAGTTTGGAAAAATCACTTGATCAATGGTATAGGTCAAAAGTGTCCTATAATGTAGCCTCATATCACATGCTCAAAAAAGTTGAATTAGCTCTCACTCCAAACATCAAAGTTGAAGTAGACAAATTGAATTTGATTGTGCAACTTGTAAATCTATCATCTCATAAAAATTGAGCAAGTTATGGCCTTGGAAAGTTGACTTTCAAATTAGGGTTTAGACAAAATGACCTATAATGTTTCAACATAGAAAATGACTTTCCAAGCAAAACTATCTCTATGTCTCAACATGAAAGTTGTTTAGAATATCATTTTGAGTAAGTTTGCTCTTGGAATTATTTTCATATGGTGAAAATTGTAGGAGATAGGGTTTAGGGAGACCCAGTTCTGATCAGATGAATTCATCAGGCCAATCACCACCAACCAACTTGCTAACCCCCAATTCTCTTGGCTTTCTTGGCTCATGGTAGACCATAAATGCATAAGATGATGAATTTTGAAGTGTCCCTTGTGAAATTTGATCAATTGGTGAGATAGCTTGTTGGAGAAGTTACTCAGGATACCCAATCAAACTAGGGTTTCCAAGGCAAATCACCCTTAAACTATTGAAGAAAACATGATCAATATAACATGTAGATATCATTGGGACTTATATATGATGTTCATAACCATTCTTGAATCAATTCATGGTTGTGCTCTTTGTTCATGAGGGTCTCAAACCCTAGATATGGGTGCCCTACCTACAAAAGAGTTAGGCAAATACAAAGACATGTTTTTGGTATTTTGGTTAGTAAAAATGATAAAATACAAGTATAATATAATCACAAAGTGCTTGGTGATCTCTCCCAAAACAAACCCAATGAAATGGGGGTAAGGAGGGTGCCAGGGTATGATCCCAATGCTAATGCTTATGATGAAGTTGCATCATAGAGTTATGAATTTTTGAAGTTTGGAAAAATCACTTGATCAATGGTATAGGTCAAAAGTGACCTATAATCTAGCCTCATATTACATGCTCAAAAAAGTTGAATTAGCTCTCACTCCAAACATCAAAGTTGAAGTAGACAAATTGAATTTGATTATGCAACTTTTAAATCTATCATCTCATAAAAATTGAGCAAGTTATGGCCTTGGAAAGTTGACTTTCAAATTAGGGTTTAGACAAAATGACCTATAATGTTTCAACATAGAAAATGATTTTCCAAGCAAAACTATCTCTATGTCTCAACATGAAAGTTGCTTAGAATGTCATTTAGAGTAAGTTTGCTCTTGTAATTATTTTCATATGGTGAGAATTGTAGGAGACAGGGTCTAGGGAGACCCAGTTCTGATCAGATGAATTCATCAAGCCAATCACCACCAACCAACTTGCTAACCTCCAATTCTCTTGGCTTTCTTGGCTCATGGTAGATCATAAATGCATAAGATGATGAATTTTGAAGTGTACCTTGTGAAATTTGATCAATTGGTGAGATAGGTTGTTGGAGAAGTTACTCAGGATACCCAATCAAACTAGGGTTTCCAAGGCAAATCACCCTCAAACTATTGAAGAAAACTTGATCAATATAACATGTAGATATCATTGGGACTTATATATGATGTTCATAACCATTCTTGAAACAATTCATGGTTGTGCTCTTTGTTCACGAGGGTCTCAAACCCTAGATATGGACTTGATGAATCAATGAGATCGTGCCCTACCTACAAAAGAGTTAGGAAAATACAAAGACATGTTTTTGGTATTTTGGTTTGTTAAAATGATAAAATAGAAGTATAATATAATCACAAAGTGCTTGGTGATCTCTCCCAAAACAAACCCAATGAAATGGGGTAAAGAGGGTGCCAAGGTATGATCCCAATGCTAATGCTTATGATGAAGTTGCATGATAGAGTTCTGAATTTTTGAAGTTTGGAAAAATCACTTGATCAATGGTATAGGTCAAAAGTGTCTTATAATGTAGCCTCATATCACATGCTCAAAAAAGTTGAATTAGCTCTCACTCCAAACATCAAAGTTGAAGTAGACAAATTGAATTTGATTGTGCAACTTGTAAATCTATCATCTCATAAAAATTGAACAAGTTATGGCCTTGGAAAGTTGACTTTCAAATTAGGGTTTAGACAAAATGACCTATAATGTTTCAACATAGAAAATGATTTTCCAAGCAAAACTATCTCTATGTCTCAACATGAAAGTTGTTTAGAATGTCATTTAGAGTAAGTTTGCTCTTGTAATTATTTTCATATGGTGAAAATTGTAGGAGATAGGGTCTAGGGAGACCCAGTTTTGATCAGATGAATTCATCTGGCCAATCACCACCATCCAGCTTGCTATCCTCCAATTCTCTAGAATTTCTTGGCTCATGGTAAATCATAAATTCATAAGATGATGAGTTTTGAAGTGTCCCCTGAGAAAGTTGCTCAGGATACCCAATCAAACCAGGGTTTCCAAGGCAAATCACCCTCAAACTATTGAAGAAAACTTGATCAATTTAACATGAAGAGATCATTGGGACTTATATATGATGTTCATAACCATTCTTGAATCAATTCATGGTTGTGCTCTTTCTTTATGAGGGTCTCAAACCCTAGAGATGGACTTGATGAGTCAATGGAATGCCCTACCTACAAAAGAGTTAGGCAAATACAAAGACATATTTTTGGTATTTTGGTTAGTAAAAATGATAAAATACAAGTATGATATAATCACAAAGTGCTTGGTGATCTCTCCCAAAACAAACCCAATGAAATGGGGGTAAGGAGGGTGCCAGGGTATGATCCCAATGCTAATGCTTATGATGAAGTTGCATCATAGAGTTATGAATTTTTGAAGTTTGGAAAAATCACTTGATCAATGGTATAGGTCAAAAGTGACCTATAATCTAGCCTCATATTACATGCTCAAAAAAGTTGAATTAGCTCTCACTCCAAACATCAAAGTTGAAGTAGACAAATTGAATTTGATTATGCAACTTTTAAATCTATCATCTCATAAAAATTGAGCAAGTTATGGCCTTGGAAAGTTGACTTTCAAATTAGGGTTTAGACAAAATGACCTATAATGTTTCAACATAAAAAATGATTTTCCAAGCAAAACTATCTCTATGTCTCAACATGAAAGTTGTTTAGAATGTCATTTAGAGTAAGTTTGCTCTTGGAATTATTTTGATATGGTGAAAATTGTAGGAGATAGGGTCTAGGGAAACCCAGTTTTGATCAGATGAATTTATTTGGCCAATCACCACTAACCAACTTGCTAACCTCCAATTCTCTTGACTTTCTTGGCTCATGGTAGATCATAAATGCATAAGATGATGAATTTTGAAGCGTCCCTTGAGAAATTTGATCAATTGGTGAGATAGCTTGTTGGAGAAGTTACTCAGGATACCCAATCAAACTAGGGTTTCCAAGGCAAATCACCCTCAAACTATTGAAGAAAACATGATCAATATAACATGTAGATATTATTGGGACTTATATATGATGTTCATAACCATTCTTGAATCAATTCATGGTTGTGCTCTTTGTTCATGAGTGTCTCAAACCCTAGATATGGACTTGATGAATCAATGAGATCATGCCCTACCGACAAAAGAGTTAGGCAGATACAAAGACATATTTTTTGTATTTTGGTTAGTAAAAATGATAAAATACAAGTATAATATAATCACAAAGTGTTTGGTGATCTCTCCCAAAACAATCCCAATGAAAGAGGGGTAAGGAGGGTGCCAAGGTATGATCCCAATGCTAATGCTTATGATGAAGTTGCATGATAGAGTTATGAATTTTTGAAGTTTGGGAAAATCACTTGATCAATGGTATAAGGTCAAAAGTGACCTATAATGTAGACTCATATCACATGCTAAAAAAAGTTGAATTAGCTCTCAATCCAAACATCAAAGTTGAAGTAGACATATTGAATTTGATTGTGCAACTTGTAAATCTATCATCTCATAAAAATTAAGCAAGTTATGGCCTTGGAAAGTTGACTTTCAAATTAGGGTTTAGGCAAAATGACCTATAATGTTTCAACATAGAAAATGATTTTCCAAGCAAAATTATCTCTATGTCTCAACAGGAAAGTTGTATCGAACGTCATTTACAGTAAGTTTGCTCTTGGATTTATTTTCATATGTTGAAAATTGTAGGAGATAGGGTCTAGGGGGACCCAATTTTGATCAAATGAATTCGTCTGGCCAATCACCACCAACCAACTTGCTAACCTCCAATTTTCTTGACTTTCATGGCTTATGGTAGATCATAAATGAATTATATGAGGAATTTTGAAGTGTCCCTTGAGAAATTTGATTAATTGGTGAGATAGCTTGTTGGAGAAGTTACTTAGGATACCCAATCAAACTAGGGTTTCTAAGGCAAATCACCCTCAAACTATTGAAGAAAACTTCATCAATATAACATGAAAAGATCATTGGGACTTATATATGATGTTCATAACCATTCTTGAATCAATTCATGGTTGTGCTCTTTGTTCATGAGGGTCTCAAACCCTAGATATGGACTTGATGAATCAATGAGATCATGCCTTACCTACAAAAGAGTTAGGCAAATACAAAGACATATTTTTGGTATTTTGGGTAGTAAAAATGATAAAATACAAGTATGATATAATCACAAAGTGCTTGGTGATCTCTCCCAAAACAAACCCAATGAAAGAGGGGTAAGGAGGGTGCCAAGGTATGATCCCAGTGCTAATGCTTATGATGAAGTTGCATGATAGAGTTATGAATTTTTGAAGTTCGGAAAAATCACTTGATCAATGGTATAGGTCAAAAGTGACCTATAATGTAGCCTCATATCACATGCTCAAAAAAGTTGAATTAGCTCTCACTCCAAACATCAAAGTTGAAGTAGACACATTTAATTTGATTGTGCAACTTGTAAATCTATCATCTCATAAAAATTGAGCAAGTTATGGCCTTGGAAAGTTGACTTTCAAATTAGGGTTTAGACAAAATGACCTATAATGTTTCAACATAGAAAATGATTTTCCAAGCAAAACTATCTCTATGTCTTGACATGAAAGTTGTTTAGAAGGTCATTTAGAGTAAGTTTGCTCTTGGAATTATTTTCATATGGTGAAAATTGTAAGAGATAGGGTCTAAGGAGACCCAGTTTTGTTCAGATGAATTCGTCTGGCTAATCACCACCAACCAACTTGCTAACCTCCAATTCTCTTGACTTTCTTGGCTTATGGTAGATCATAAATGCATAAGATGATGAATTTTGAAGCGTCCCTTGAGAAATTTGATCAATTGGTGAGATAGCTTGTTGGAGAAGTTACTCAGGATACCCAATCAAACTAGGGTTTCCAAGGCAAATCACCCTCAAACTATTGAAGAAAACATGATCAATATAACATGTAGATATTATTGGGACTTATATATGATGTTCATAACCATTCTTGAATCAATTCATGGTTGTGCTCTTTGTTCATGAGTGTCTCAAACCCTAGATATGGACTTGATGAATCAATGAGATCATGCCCTACCTACAAAAGAGTTAGGCAAATACAAAGACAAATTTTTTGTATTTTGGTTAGTAAAAATGATAAAATACAAGTATAATATAATCACAAAGTGTTTGGTGATCTCTCCCAAAACAAACCCAATGAAAGAGGGGTAAGGAAGGTGCCAAGGTATGATCCCAATGCTAATGCTTATGATGAAGTTGCATGATAGAGTTATGAATTTTTGAAGTTCGGAAAAATCACTTGATCAATGGTATAGGTCAAAAGTGACCTATAATGTAGCCTCATATCACATGCTCAAAAAAGTTGAATTAGCTCTCATTCCAAACATCAAAGTTGAAGTAGACACATTTAATTTGATTGTGTAACTTGTAAATCTATCATCTCATAAAAATTGAGCAAGTTATGGCCTTGGAAAGTTGACTTTCAAATTAGGGTTTAGACAAAATGACCTATAATGTTTCAACATAAAAAATGATTTTCCAAGCAAAACTATCTCTATGTCTCAACATGAAAGTTGTTTAGAATGTCATTTAGAGTAAGTTTGCTCTTGGAATTATTTTCATATGGTGAAAATTGTAGGAGATAGGGTCTAGGGAAACCCAGTTTTGATCAGATGAATTTATTTGGCCAATCACCACTAACCAACTTGCTAACCTCCAATTCTCTTGACTTTCTTGGCTAATGGTAGATCATAAATGCATAAGATGATGAATTTTGAAGCGTCCCTTGAGAAATTTGATCAATTGGTGAGATAGCTTGTTGGAGAAGTTACTCAGGATACCCAATCAAACTAGGGTTTCCAAGGCAAATCACCCTCAAACTATTGAAGAAAACATGATCAATATAACATGTAGATATTATTGGGACTTATATATGATGTTCATAACCATTCTTGAATCAATTCATGGTTGTGCTCTTTGTTCATGAGTGTCTCAAACCCTAGATATGGACTTGATGAATCAATGAGATCATGCCCTACCGACAAAAGAGTTAGGCAGATACAAAGACATATTTTTTGTATTTTGGTTAGTAAAAATGATAAAATACAAGTATAATATAATCACAAAGTGTTTGGTGATCTCTCCCAAAACAATCCCAATGAAAGAGGGGTAAGGAGGGTGCCAAGGTATGATCCCAATGCTAATGCTTATGATGAAGTTGCATGATAGAGTTATGAATTTTTGAAGTTTGGGAAAATCACTTGATCAATGGTATAGGTCAAAAGTGACCTATAATGTAGACTCATATCACATGCTCAAAAAAGTTGAATTAGCTCTCAATCCAAACATCAAAGTTGAAGTAGACATATTGAATTTGATTGTGCAACTTGTAAATCTATCATCTCATAAAAATTAAGCAAGTTATGGCCTTGGAAAGTTGACTTTCAAATTAGGGTTTAGGCAAAATGACCTATAATGTTTCAACATAGAAAATGATTTTCCAAGCAAAATTATCTCTATGTCTCAACAGGAAAGTTGTATCGAACGTCATTTACAGTAAGTTTGCTCTTGGATTTATTTTCATATGTTTAAAATTGTAGGAGATAGGGTCTAGGGGGACCCAATTTTGATCAAATGAATTCGTCTGGCCAATCACCACCAACCAACTTGCTAACCTCCATTTTCTTGACTTTCATGGCTTATGGTAGATCATAAATGATTATATGAGGAATTTTGAAGTGTCCCTTGAGAAATTTGATTAATTGGTGAGATAGCTTGTTGGAGAAGGTAACTTAGGATACCCAATCAAACTAGGGTTTCTAAGGCAAATCACCCTCAAACTATTGAAGAAAACTTCATCAATATAACATGAAAAGATAATTGGGACTTATATATGATGTTCATAACCATTCTTGAATCAATTCATGGTTGTGCTCTTTGTTCATGAGGGTCTCAAACCCTAGATATGGACTTGATGAATCAATGAGATCATGCCTTACCTACAAAAGAGTTAGGCAAATACAAAGACATATTTTTGGTATTTTGGGTAGTAAAAATGATAAAATACAAGTATGATATAATCACAAAGTGCTTGGTGATCTCTCCCAAAACAAACCTAATGAAAGAGGGGTAAGGAGGGTGCCAAGGTATGATCCCAGTGCTAATGCTTATGATGAAGTTGCATGATAGAGTTATGAATTTTTGAAGTTCGGAAAAATCACTTGATCAATGGTATAGGTCAAAAGTGACCTATAATGTAGCCTCATATCACATGCTCAAAGAAGTTGAATTAGCTCTCACTCCAAACATCAAAGTTGAAGTAGACACATTTAATTGATTGTGCAACTTGTAAATCTATCATCTCATAAAAATTGAGCAAGTTATGGCCTTGGAAAGTTGACTTTCAAATTAGGGTTTAGACAAAATGACCTATAATGTTTCAACATAGAAAATGATTTCCAAGCAAAACTATCTCTATGTCTTGACATGAAAGTGTTTAGAAGGTCATTTAGAGTAAGTTTGCTCTTGGAATTATTTTCATATGGTGAAAATTGTAAGAGATAGGGTCTAAGGAGACCCAGTTTTGTTCAGATGAATTCGTCTGGCTAATCACCACCAACCAACTTGCTAACCTCCAATTCTCTTGACTTTCTTGGCTTATGGTAGATCATAAATGCATAAGATGATGAATTTTGAAGCGTCCCTTGAGAAATTTGATCAATTGGTGAGATAGCTTGTTGGAGAAGTTACTCAGGATACCCAATCAAACTAGGGTTTCCAAGGCAAATCACCCTCAAACTATTGAAGAAAACATGATCAATATAACATGTAGATATTATTGGGACTTATATATGATGTTCATAACCATTCTTGAATCAATTCATGGTTGTGCTCTTTGTTCATGAGTGTCTCAAACCCTAGATATGGACTTGATGAATCAATGAGATCATGCCCTACCTACAAAAGAGTTAGGCAAATACAAAGACATATTTTTTGTATTTTGGTTAGTAAAAATGATAAAATACAAGTATAATATAATCACAAAGTGTTTGGTGATCTCTCCCAAAACAAACCCAATGAAAGAGGGGTAAGGAAGGTGCCAAGGTATGATCCCAATACTAATGCTTATGATGAAGTTGCATGATAGAGTTATGAATTTTTGAAGTTTGGGAAAATCACTTGATCAATGGTATAGGTCAAAAGTGACCTATAATGTAGACTCATATCACATGCTCAAAAAAGTTGAATTAGCTCTCACTCCAAACATCAAAGTTGAAGTAGACATATTGAATTTGATTGTGCAACTTTTAAATCTATCATCTCATAAAAATTAAGCAAGTTATGGCCTTTGAAAGTTGACTTTCAAATTAGGGTTTAGACAAAATGACCTATAATGTTTCAACATAGAAAATGATTTTCCAAGCAAAATTATCTCTATGTCTCAACAGGAAAGTTGTATAGAACGTAATTTACAGTAAGTTTGCTCTTGGATTTATTTTCATATGTTGAAAATTGTAGGAGATAGGGTCTAGGGGGACCCAATTTTGATCAAATGAATTCGTCTGGCCAATCACCACCAACCAACTTGCTAACCTCCAATTTTCTTGACTTTCATGGCTTATGGTAGATCATAAATGAATTATATGAGGAATTTTGAAGTGTCCCTTGAGAAATTTGATTAATTGGTTAGATAGCTTGTTGGAGAAGTTACTTAGGATACCCAATCAAACTAGGGTTTCTAAGGCAAATCACCCTCAAACTATTGAAGAAAACTTCATCAATATAACATGAAAAGATCATTGGGACTTATATATGATGTTCATAACCATTCTTGAATCAATTCATGGTTGTGCTCTTTGTTCATGAGGGTCTCAAACCCTAGATATGGACTTGATGAATCAATGAGATCATGCCCTACCTACAAAAGAGTTAGGAAAATACAAAGACATATTTTCGGTATTTTGGGTAGTAAAAATGATAAAATACAAGTATGATATAATCACAAAGTGCTTGGTGATCTCTCCCAAATCAAACCCAATGAAAGAGGGGTAAGGAGGGTTCCAAGGTGTGATCCCAATACTAATGCTTATGATGAAGTTGCATGATAGAGTTATGAATTTTTGAAGTTCGGAAAAATCACTTGATCAATGGTATAGGTCAAAAGTGACCTATAATGTAGCCTCATATCACATGCTCAAAAAAGTTGAATTAGCTCTCACTCCAAACATCAAAGTTGAAGTAGACACATTTAATTTGATTGTGCAACTTGTAAATCTATCATCTCATAAAAATTGAGCAAGTTATGGCCTTGGAAAGTTGACTTTCAAATTAGGGTTTAGACAAAATGACCTATAATGTTTCAACATAGAAAATGATTTTCCAAGCAAAACTATCTCTATGTCTTGACATGAAAGTTGTTTAGAAGGTCATTTAGAGTAAGTTTGCTCTTGGAATTATTTTCATATGGTGAAAATTGTAAGAGATAGGGTCTAGGGAAACCCAGTTTTGATCAGATGAATTCGTCTGGCTAATCACCACCAACCAACTTGCTAACCTCCAATTCTCTTGACTTTCTTGGCTTATGGTAGATCATAAATGCATAAGATGATGAATTTTGAAGCGTCCCTTGAGAAAGTTGCTCAGGATACCCAATCAAACTAGGGTTTCCAAGGCAAATCACCCTCAAACTATTGAAGAAAACTTGATCAATATAACATGAAGAGATCATTGGGACTTATATATGATGTTCATAACCATTCTTGAATCAATTCATGGTTGTGCTCTTTCTTCATGAGGGTCTCAAACCCTAGAGATGGACTTGATGAGTCAATGGAATGCCCTACCTACAAAAGAGTTAGGCAAATACAAAGACATATTTTTGGTATATTGGTTAGTAAAAATTATAAAATACAAGTATGATATAATCACAAAGTGCTTGGTGATCTCTCCCAAAACAAACCCAATGAAAGAAGGGTACGGAGGGTGCCAAGGTGTGATCCCAGTGCTAATGCTTATGATGAAGTTACATGATAGAGTTATGAATTTTTGAAGTTCGGAAAAATCACTTGATCAATGGTATAGGTCAAAAGTGACCTATAATGTAGCCTCATATCACATGCTCAAAAAAGTTGAATTAGCTCTCACTCCAAACATCAAAGTTGAAGTAGACACATTTAATTTGATTGTGCAACTTGTAAATCTATCATCTCATAAAAATTGAGCAAGTTATGGCCTTGGAAAGTTGACTTTCAAATTAGGGTTTAGACAAAATGACCTATAATGTTTCAACATAGAAAATGATTTTCCAAGCAAAACTATCTCTATGTCTTGACATGAAAGTTGTTTAGAAGGTCATTTAGAGTAAGTTTGCTCTTGGAATTATTTTCATATGGTGAAAATTGTAAGAGATAGGGTCTAAGGAGACCCAGTTTTGTTCAGATGAATTCGTCTGGCTAATCACCACCAACCAACTTGCTAACCTCCAATTCTCTGACTTTCTGGCTTATGGTAGATCATAAATGCATAAGATGATGAATTTTGAAGCGTCCCTTGAGAAATTTGATCAATTGGTGAGATAGCTTGTTGGAGAAGTTACTCAGGATACCCAATCAAACTAGGGTTTCCAAGGCAAATCACCCTCAAACTATTGAAGAAAACATGATCAATATAACATGTAGATATTATTGGGACTTATATATGATGTTCATAACCATTCTTGAATCAATTCATGGTTGTGCTCTTTGTTCATGAGTGTCTCAAACCCTAGATATGGACTTGATGAATCAATGAGATCATGCCCTACCTACAAAAGAGTTAGGCAAATACAAAGACATATTTTTGTATTTTGGTTAGTAAAAATGATAAAATACAAGTATAATATAATCACAAAGTGTTTGGTGATCTCTCCCAAAACAAACCCAATGAAAGAGGGGTAAGGAGGGTGCCAAGGTATGATCCCAGTGCTAATGCTTATGATGAAGTTGCATGATAGAGTTATGAATTTTTGAAGTTTGGGAAAATCACTTGATCAATGGTATAGGTCAAAAGTGACCTATAATGTAGACTCATATCACATGCTCAAAAAAGTTGAATTAGCTCTCACTCCAAACATCAAAGTTGAAGTAGACATATTGAATTTGATTGTGCAACTTTAAATCTATCATCTCATAAAATTAAGCAAGTTATGGCCTTTGAAAGTTGACTTTCAAATTAGGGTTTAGACAAAATGACCTATAATGTTTCAACATAGAAAATGATTTTCCAAGCAAAATTATCTCTATGTCTCAACAGGAAAGTTGTATAGAACGTAATTTACAGTAAGTTTGCTCTTGGATTTATTTCATATGTTGAAATTGTAGGAGATAGGGTCTAGGGGGACCCAATTTTGATCAAATGAATTCGTCTGGCCAATCACCACCAACCAACTTGCTAACCTCCAATTTTCTTGACTTTCATGGCTTATGGTAGATCATAAATGAATTATATGAGGAATTTTGAAGTGTCCCTTGAGAAATTTGATAATTGGTTAGATAGCTTGTTGGAGAAGTTACTTAGGATACCCAATCAAACTAGGGTTTCTAAGGCAAATCACCCTCAAACTATTGAAGAAAACTTCATCAATATAACATGAAAGATCATTGGGACTTATATATGATGTTCATAACCATTCTTGAATCAATTCATGGTTGTGCTCTTTGTTCATGAGGGTCTCAAACCCTAGATATGGACTTGATGAATCAATGAGATCATGCCCTACCTACAAAAGAGTTAGGAAAATACAAAGACATATTTTCGGTATTTTGGGTAGTAAAAATGATAAAATACAAGTATGATATAATCACAAAGTGCTTGGTGATCTCTCCCAAAACAAACCCAATGAAAGAGGGGTAAGGAGGGTTCCAAGGTGTGATCCCAATACTAATGCTTATGATGAAGTTGCATGATAGTGTTATGAATTTTTGAAGTTCGGAAAAATCACTTGATCAATGGTATAGGTCAAAAGTGACCTATAATGTAGCCTCATATCACATGCTCAAAAAAGTTGAATTAGCTCTCACTCCAAACATCAAAGTTGAAGTAGACACATTAATTTGATTGTGCAACTTGTAAATCTATCATCTCATAAAAATTGAGCAAGTTATGGCCTTGGAAAGTTGACTTTCAAATTAGGGTTTAGACAAAATGACCTATAATGTTTCAACATAGAAAATGATTTTCCAAGCAAAACTATCTCTATGTCTTGACATGAAAGTTGTTTAGAAGGTCATTTAGAGTAAGTTTGCTCTTGGAATTATTTTCATATGGTGAAAATTGTAAGAGATAGGGTCTAGGGAAACCCAGTTTTGATCAGATGAATTCGTCTGGCTAATCACCACCAACCAACTTGCTAACCTCCAATTCTCTTGACTTTCTTGGCTTATGGTAGATCATAAATGCATAAGATGATGAATTTTGAAGCGTCCCTTGAGAAAGTTGCTCAGGATACCCAATCAAACTAGGGTTTCCAAGGCAAATCACCCTCAAACTATTGAAGAAAACATGATCAATATAACATGAAGAGATCATTGGGACTTATATATGATGTTCATAACCATTCTTGAATCAATTCATGGTTGTGCTCTTTCTTCATGAGGGTCTCAAACCCTAGAGATGGACTTGATGAGTCAATGGAATGCCCTACCTACAAAAGAGTTAGGCAAATACAAAGACATATTTTTGGTATATTGGTTAGTAAAAATTATAAAATACAAGTATGATATAATCACAAAGTGCTTGGTGATCTCTCCCAAAACAAACCCAATGAAAGAAGGGTACGGAGGGTGCCAAGGTGTGATCCCAATACTAATTCTTATGATGAAGTTGCATGATAGAGTTATGAATTTTTGAAGTTTGGAAAAATCACTTGATCAATGGTATAGGTCAAAAGTGACCTATAATGTAGCCTCATATCACATGCTCAAAAAAGTTGAATTAGCTCTCACTCCAAACATCAAATGTGAAGTAGACACATTGAATTTGATTGTGCAACTTGTAAATCTATCATCTCATAAAAATTGAGCAAGTTATGGCCTTGGAAAGTTGACTTTCAAATTAGGGTTTAGACAAAATGACCTATAATGTTTCAACATAGAAAATGATTTTCCAAGCAAAACTATCTCTATGTCTTGACATGAAAGTTGTTTAGAAGGTCATTTAGAGTAAGTTTGCTCTTGGAATTATTTTCATATGGTGAAAATTGTAAGAGATAGGGTCTAAGGAGACCCAGTTTTGATCAAATGAATTCGTCTGGCTAATCACCACCAACCAACTTGCTAACCTCCAATTCTCTTGACTTTCTTGGCTTATGGTAGATCATAAATGCATAAGATGATGAATTTTGAAGTGTCCCTTGAGAAATTTTATCAATTGGTGAGATAGCTTGTTGGAGAAGTTACTCGGGATACCCAATCAAACTAGGGTTTCCAAGGCAAATCACCTTCAAACTATTGAAGAAAACTTGATCAATATAACATGTAGAGATCATTGGGACTTATATATGATGTTCATAACCATTCTTGAATCAATTCATGGTTGTGCTCTTTGTTCATGAGGGTCTCAAACCCTAGATATGGACTTTATGAATCAATGAGATCATGCCCTACCTACAAAAGAGTTAGGCAAATACAAAGACATATTTTTGGTATATTGGTTAGTAAAAATTATAAAATACAAGTATGATATAATCACAAAGTGCTTGGTGATCTCTCCCAAAAGAAACCCAATGAAAGAAGGGTACGGAGGGTGCCAAGGTGTGATCCCAATACTAATTCTTATGATGAAGTTGCATGATAGAGTTATGAATTTTTGAAGTTTGGAAAAATCACTTGATCAATGGTATAGGTCAAAAGTGACCTATAATGTAGCCTCATATCACATGCTCAAAAAAGTTGAATTAGCTCTCACTCCAAACATCAAATTTGAAGTAGACACATTGAGTTTGATTGTGCAACTTGTAAATCTATCATCTCATAAAAATTGAGCAAGTTATGGCCTTGGAAAGTTGACTTTCAAATTAGGGTTTAGACAAAATGACCTATAATGTTTCAACATAGAAATTATTTTCCAAGCAAAACATCTCTATGTTGACATGATAGTTGTTTAGAAGGTCATTTAGAGTAAGTTTGCTCTTGGAATATTTTGATATGGTGAAAATTGTAAGAGATAGGGTCTAAGGAGACCCAGTTTGATTAGATGAATTCGTCTGGGCTAATCACCACAACCAACTTGCTAACCTCAATTCTCTTGACTTTCTTGGCTTATGGTAGATCATAAATGCATAAGATGATGAATTTTGAAGTGGTCCTTGAGAAATTTGATCAATTGGTGAGATAGCTTGTGGAGAAGTTACTCAGGATACCCAATCAAATTAGGGTTTCCAAGGCAAATCACCCTCAAACTATTGAAGAAAACATGATCAATATAACATGTAGATATTATTGGGACTTTATATGATGTTCATAACCATTCTTGAATCAATTCATGGTTGTGCTCTTTGTTCATGAGTGTCTCAAACCCTAGATATGGACTTGATGAATCAATGAGATCATGCCCTACCTACAAAAGAGTTAGGCAAATACAAAGACATATTTTTTGTATTTTGGTTAGTAAAAATAATAAAATACAAGTATAATATAATCACAAAGTATTTGGTGATCTCTCCCAAAACAAACCCAATGAAAGATGGGTAAGGAGGGTGCCAAGGTATGATCCCAATGCTAATGCTTATGATGAAGTTGCATGATAGAGTTATGAATTTTTGAAGTTTGGGAAAATCACTTGATCAATGGTATAGGTCAAAAGTGACCTATAATGTAGACTCATATCACATGCTCAAAAAAGTTGAATTAGCTCTCACTCCAAACATCGAAGTTGAAGTAGACATATCGAATTTGATTGTGCAACTTGTAAATCCATCATCTCATAAAAAATGAGCAAGTTATGGCCTTGGAAAGTTGACTTTCAAATTAGGGTTTAGACAAAATGACCTATAATGTTTCAACATAGAAAATGATTTTCCAAGCAAAACTATCTCTATGTCTCAACATGAAAGTTGTTTAGAATGTCATTTAGAGTAAGTTTGCTCTTGGAATTATTTTCATATGGTGAAAATTGTAGGAGATAGGATCTAGGGAGACCCAGTTTTGATGAAATGAATTCATCTGGCCAATCACCACCAACCAACTTGCTAACCTCCCATTCTCTTGACTTTATTGGCTCATGGTAGATCATAAATGCATAAGATGATGAATTTTGAAGTTTCCCTTGAGAAATTTGATCAATTTGTGAGATAGCTTGTTGGAGAAGTTACTCAGGATACCCAATCAAACTAGGGTTTCCAAAGCAAATCACCCTCACACTATTGGAGAAAACTTGATCAATATAACATGTAGATATTATTGGGACTTATATATGATGTTCATAACCATTCTTGAATCAATTCATGGTTTTGCTCTTTGTTCATGAGGGTCTCAAACCCTAGATATGGACTTGATGAATCAATGAGATCGTGCCCTACCTACAAAAGAGTTAGGCAAATACAAAGACATATTTTTGGTATTTTGGTTAGTTAAAATGATAAAATACAAGTATAATATAATCACAAAGTGCTTGGTGATCTCTCCCAAAACAAACCCAATGAAAGGGGGAAAAGAGGGGGCCAAGGTATGATCCCAATGCTAATGCTTATGATGAAGTTGCATGATAGAGTTATGAATTTTTGAAGTTTGGAAAAATCACTTGATCAATGGTATAGGTCAAAAGTGACCTATAATGTAGCCTCATATCACATGCTCAAAAAAGTTGAATTAGCTCTCACTCCAAACATCAAAGTTGAAGTAGACATATTGAATTTGATTGTGCAACTTGTAAATCTATCATCTCATAAAAATTGAGCAAGTTATGGCCTTGGAAAGTTGACTTTCAAATTAGTGTTTAGACAAAATGACCTATAATGTTTCAACATAGAAAATGATTTTCCAAGCAAAACTATCTCTATGTCTCAACATGAAAGTTGTTTAGAATGTCATTTAGAGTAAGTTTGCTCTTGGAATTATTTTCATATGGTGAAAATTGTAGGAGATAGGATCTAGGGAGACCCAGTTTTGATGAAATGAATTCATCTGGCCAATCACCACCAACCAACTTGCTAACCTCCCCATTCTCTTGACTTTCTTGGATCATGGTAGATCATAAATGCATAAGATGATGAATTTTGAAGTTTCCCTTGAGAAATTTGATCAATTTGTGAGATAGCTGTTGGAGAAGTTACTCAGGATACCCAATCAAACTAGGGTTTCCAAAGCAAATCACCCTCACTATTGGAGAAAACTTGATCAATATAACATGTAGATATTATTGGGACTTATATATGATGTTCATAACCATTCTTGAATCAATTCATGGTTTTGCTCTTTATACATGAGGGTCTCAAACCCTAGATATGGACTTGATGAATCAATGAGATCGTGCCCTACCTACAAAGAGTTAGGCAAATACAAAGACATATTTTGGTATTTGGTTAGTTAAAATGATAAAATACAAGTAAATATAATCACATAGTGCTTGGTGATCTCTCCCAAAACAAACCCAATGAAAGGGGGTAAAGAGGGTGCCAAGGTATGATCCCAATGCTAATGCTTATGATGAAGTTGCATGATAGAGTTATGAATTTTTGAAGTTTGGAAAAATCACTTGATCAATGGTATAGGTCAAAAGTGACCTATAATGTAGCCTCATATCACATGCTCAAAAAAGTTGAATTAGCTCTCACTCCAAACATCAAAGTTGAAGTAGACATATTGAATTTGATTGTGCAACTTGTAAATCTATCATCTCATAAAAATTGAGCAAGTTATGGCCTTGGAAAGTTGACTTTCAAATTAGTGTTTAGACAAAATGACCTATAATGTTTCAACATAGAAAATGATTTTCCAAGAAAAACTATCTCTATGTCTCAACATGAAAGTTGTTTAGAATGTCATTTAGAGTAAGTTTGCTCTTGGAATTATTTTCATATGGTGAAAATTATAGGAGATAGGAACTAGGGATACCATGTTTTGATCAGATGAATTCATCTGGCCAATCACCACCAACCAACTTGCTAACCTCCCATTCTCTTGACTTTCTTGGATCATGGTAGATCATAAATGCATAAGATGATGAATTTTGAAGTTTCCCTTGAGAAATTTGATCAATTTGTGAGATAGCTTGTTGGAGAAGTTACTCAGGATACCCAATCAAACTAGGGTTTCCAAAGCAAATCACCCTCACACTATTGGAGAAAACTTGATCAATATAACATGTAGATATTATTGGGACTTATATATGATGTCATAAACCATTCTTGAATCAATTCATGGTTTTGCTCTTTTTACATGAGGGTCTCAAACCCTAGATATGGACTTGATGAATCAATGAGAGGTGCCCTACCTACAAAAGAGTTAGGCAAATACAAAGACATATTTTGGTATTTGGTTAGTTAAAATGATAAAATACAAGTATAATATAATCATAAAGTGCTTGGTGATCTCTCCAAAAAAAAACCCAATGAAAGGGGGTAAAGAGGGTGTGCAAGGTATGATCCCAATGCTAATGCTTATGATGAAGTTGCATGATAGAGTTATGAATTTTTGAAGTTTGGAAAAATCACTTGATCAATGGTATAGGTCAAAAGTGACCTATAAGTCAGCCTCATATCACATGCTCAAAAAAGTTGAATTAGCTCTCACTCCAAACATCTAAGTTGAAGTAAGACATATTGAATTTGATTGTGCAACTTGTAAATCTATCATCTCATAAAAATTGAGCAAGT